>NW_020450865.1:524947-556119 GCF_003343035.1 Apteryx rowi
TGAGGATGTTATGGGAGACAGTGTTGAAAGCCTTGCTGAAGTCAAGCTAGACAACATCCACTGCTCTCCCCTTACCTACCCAGCTAGTCATCCTATCATAGAAGGCTATCAGGTTCATTAAGCATGATTTCCCCTTGGTGAAGCCATGCTGACTGCTCCTGATCACCTTCTTATCCTTCACGTGCTTAGAGATGGCCTCCAGGATGAGCTGCTCCATCATTTTTCCAGGGATTGAGGAGAAGCTGACTGGCCTGTAGTTTCCTGGGTCCTCATTCTTGCTCTTTTTGAAGACTGGAGTGACACTGGCTTTCTTCCAGTCCTCAGGCACCTCTCTTAATCTCCATGATCTTTCAAAGATGGTCAAGAGTGGCTTAGCAATGATGTCCGCCAGCTCCCTCAGCACTCATGGGTGCATCCCATCAGGGTCTATGGACTTGTGGGTGTCAAGTTTGCTTAAATGATCTCTAACCCGATCCTCCTCAACCAAGGGAAAGTCTTCCTTTCTCCAGACTTTCTCTCTTGCCTCCAGGGTCTGGGGTTCCTGAGGGCTGGCCTGAGCAGTAAAGACTGAAGCAAAGAAGGCATTCAGTAACTCTGCCTTCTCTGTATCCTTCATCATCAAGGCCCTTGCCCCATTCAGTAGCAGGCCCACATTTTCCCTACTCTTCCTTTTGTTGCTGAATATGGTAGCTTGGTAGATGATTAGAAGTTAAATAACATGCTTTAGAAGTATGCATACATGATGATTACAAGTTAAACATGGGAGCAGAGCTCTGCCACAGAATAACAGAGGGTAACATGCCAATGGCCACAACCACAGCCCCTGCCTACTTTGTCTGTGCCAGGGTACAGGGAGACCAGGGCAGCTGCTGCTGGTTCCTCTGTGGCTGCCAGCTGAGCCAACACTTTTGAGAGGAAGACATGAAACCATTTATCACCATAAGGATAACTGGATGTAGAGTTACAGAGAGGCATACTCACCTTCTTTTTGCTGCTACTTGCTGTGGTGTGTGTGATGATGCAATGCAGTAATGCTCGTGCGGATGCGCAGTGCTCCCTTTTCCCTCCTCCCCTGCCAGGCAGACCAGGGCTGCAATGTGTGTGTGTGTGTGTGGGGGGGGGGGGGTGGCAAGAGCAGCATCATGTCTAAGCAATTAGAATGTAAATTGAATTAGCCATTGACTACACTGGGTTTGGAGTAGTGCCTGATTGGTGCCGAGGACTAATACAGATGGGAAAAAATATTAACCATCTCTGTAGCGCTAAAACAGTGAAGAAACTTCCATTAGGAAACTTACTGGAGTTTTCTCACACAAACACTCTTTTACATCCCCTGCCATTAATTTTTCTACCCTGACATTGTGCTTAGCTGGTATTTATCTTTAGAAGTCCTTTTGTTCTGTGTGCCACATGCTTCTTCTATCCCCCTTAACTATGTTCCCAGTTCTACCTGTTGTCAGGAAGTGTCATACCTGCAAGCTGAAATGTCAGACTTATTGGGAGAAATTCCTCTTAATGAAACCAAAGTTGCTTTGTAGATCTTCAAAGGATTTAAAAATAGCCACACACACACACACACACACACACACACACACACATTCTGCATTGGATCCCTCAGAGCTGTTTTTCTTAAGTGATTAAAATGAATTTCCAGGTCTTATGCCATTACCACAATAGGTCTAACACTGAGTACTGTCTCTTAAATGCTGGAGCTTTCAGAAATTCTTGAAGTTTTTATCTTTATTTTTATTTTTTCCTGAATACAGCAAGCTACAGAAGTCTTTAAATGCTTGTATGTCTATCAACCTTTAGCCACTTTTCACTGACCATTTTTTTCCACCAGTGGACTTGTTGCCTTCAACTTGATATGGTGCTGGATTCCTAAACTCTCATGTTTCAGAACTGTCAGTTCTCAGCCCCTCCATTTGGATATTCAGTAATAGATTTTTTTTTTCAGGCTGAATCTAATTTTCTCAGTCTTTCTTTATCATCCATTTCACACTCCTTTACTAGTTTTATTTTTATTAGTCCATTCCTCTACGCTTGCCTGACAGCTGCTTTTGGGCACGATATCATATCATCACCTTACTTCCCAAGTCCAGATTTATCATTTTCCACAGATTGGTCAACAGAATTGCTTCTCCTGCCTCCTCAGTAGTCTTAGTTAGAAAAAAGAAAACCAAAACCAAAACAACCATTATGTTTCCCTGGACTTGCAGCAGTCATTCTGTAAGTTTTGCAAGTGCCAGAAGACCTTTTGAGGTTCCCCTGAGTATGGACATGTAAAAGCTTCTGATTTATGAACTGGAGAGGAAAAAACAACCCAAGCCTTTTCTCCTAAAACAGAAAATGTGGATGTGTAGATATTTCTAACCATCTCCTCCCCTTTTAGAAAGTCAGCTGTGGAGGTGCATCCCAATTCCACTCACATCCCACACTCTCTGCAAGTTCCATGTTGGCATTTAGTGGCCCCTTGTCCTGTTAGATATGTGTGTGCTTCCCCCACTGAGTGCCTTACCATGCACTTACAGCTCTAATCCTGCTTTGATGACCTGATCCCTTTGGGGGGGTTTATTTATATCCGTGTAATTTTCACAGATGAACCATTTGTCCCATGTCCACACAAGGGGGAAGAGAAAAGCACTGCCTGGATTTGCAAGCCCAAGTTTTGGGGCAGTGAAATGGGACAGTGGCTTGTCTGGGTCTCATCTGACTCATTTTCCCAGCACAGCCTCAAGCAGGGCTGGTTTTGCAACTGCTTGCTCTACCTGGAGACCCACATGGCTGACTTCAAACAAAACCTGTTCCTTTTCCCATAACCCCTTGTTTTTTCTCCAGAAGGGAGACCAACTACATAATTTCAGCCTGCACACTCTTATTTTTCATCAAGGGAGACAACAAACCAAGAAATAACTGTCTTCTGTAAGATGCCTTGACAACTGCCATATTACATGAAAACTGTCTGTGCAGCTAGGAGACCTTTAGAAATGTAATGGTGTGTTACCCAGAATGCTAGCTCATAACACGCTTCCTGAGTTACGAGGGGAAACCTTTGCCAACCCAGTCTGTGACAACTTTCCTCGCGTGCCAGGAATGAGGAACTGTTGCACTAACTGGGGCAGTGAAAATGAGCTCTGCCTGTAAAACCAATTCTTTAGCAAACAAAGGTTCATAAAATATTTCAATAACCTGTAACAGTGAATGCTGATGGAAAGAAAGAGGGTGAGTTAATCAGATGAAAAAAGGTTTCTGATGAAAGCAAGAAATATGTTAGTGTTATAAAAAAGAAAAGTGCGGAGAATAGGTTCAAAACAATTTATCATAAGTTGTGTATTAGAAATGAAGCCTATTTCAAAAATGAAAAAAAAGAAAGAATGAAATTTTTAAAAAAGAATCTCTGGGGAACAAAATGGTGTGTTCCACAAGACAACACTGCCTGACAGTAAGTTAGGCAATATGTGGTGTGCCAGCTTTTCTGTGCCTCCTCTCCTTTGTCTGCACATATTCATCTTGCTTTGAACTGGTGGGGTAAAAAAAAAAAAAGCGTTATACCATTAAGAGATTTCGAAAAGCCTGAGTGTCTGCACCAGGGCAATGAAAGAGAAATCGAATTATTTTTCAATGCAGCCTGTGAAAAAAGGGAAGCCATCCAAAGAATGACAAGTAATTGAAGTTTCATCTGTGTTGATATTAAAGTTCGGGGAGTCCCTAAGCTGTTTGTCCATCTATCAATGAAAAAAGATCTTCCTCCTGTTGCAACTAGTGGCCTGCTTCAGATTTTGAACATACCTGGAATGAAACCTAAACTGTAGTAAATATGGAATCCTTCATGTTTTCATTCTCTGTATAAGAATTCTTCTACAGATGATTCTTACCTACAGTACAGAAATAAAAAGCAGTTAGCGTTCTATCCTTGAGGTATTGATATATAGCCATGGGACTCTCCCACTCATCAGTGGCATAGAAGACACAAAATGTTTGAGTACTAGTCTGTCTTGGGGTTTTATCCCATTTTGTAAATTAAAATATATAGAAGTCCAGGCAGTTTGGTGGCAATTTCCAGATCCTGAAAGCAGAAAGACTGCCAAATCTCTCTGTTAACTACTGCATATTACTCTTAATAAAAGCTTCAGTGAGCTGTTCATCAGAGACTGGAATTGCAGTGAATACTTGCTGCTAACCTTTTAAAAGCCTCGCTTTCTTAAAGCTGCTTGTGAAAGGAACTAGGGAAGAGATTTGATGGCACTGCAAAGTTACAGCTTCCAGTTCTGTGCATTCTTGTGTGCCTGTGAGTTAATCCACAGGAGCTCAATGAATCTCTACTCTGATCTTTATCAAAAGCCACTGAAATGGCTTTTAGAGTTATGAACTGCTTTTTTTTTTAATCTTTTGCTCTTCTCTGTTGTTAGACCATCTTTTCTTCCTGTACCTCATCATAAAGTCAATAAATTGTTGATATATTCAATGGTGGTGTATTTATAAGCCTTGGAGAGGATGGTGAAAACTCCCTTTCCAGACCAATGCAGGATTCTTTCTTGTGAGTTTGGGATAGAACACGCTGCCTCAGATCTTCCAGTCCAGTTCCTCACAATGAGGAATGACCATGCAGTAAGTAGATGTTTAATCCAGAGAAGTCCACTGAGTATCAAGTCCATACCAGACAGTACTTTCTGTACTCTACAATAAACTTTAATTCTATAATATAAAAAGTCAACAGCTTCTGTGCAATACAGGAAAATACCAGGATGGTTCAAGGACATTGGCAAAGTCCTAGGTCTCCTCAGTAGCCAGGAAATGTATTAAGTGGAAATGCTCAAAACAATTCTAAAAAAATGGACCACACCTCACACTGCAGAAAAAGGTTAATAATGCTTTCCTGCCATTGTCACCAGTGCCTGCCAACCTGACATGCAAACACATACTCTGTCCACTTGAGATTTGAATCTATTTTTACAGTAAAAGGAGCTCATGAGACAGGTTCTGACCACCGATTTGCTCTGAAGGTGAATGAAATGTACCTTTTTTTTCCTTTTGAACAAATACTTAAAATGCATTTTCTTTGCAATAAAATATAAGTTGCAACTTCGATTCTGCCCTCAACTGGCTTGGTAGATTAGTTGATTTCTCTTTCTTTCACAACATCCTTTTACTTGTTTTTCAACTCTGCATTTTCTCTTTCATTTTTTCTTCAGACTGAATGTATCCAGGTACCTGCAACATTCCTGTTAGCATTCAGTGTCTGAACCTTTCATCAATTCTCTTGCCCTCCCTGATCTCACTTCAATTGCTTGCTAGTGTGTGGGTGTTTTGGATTTGCTGGGTAACACTTGCCATATGCTGAATGCTTGTTTAATGGGAGTTTTCAGGTGAACTAATGGCAAAGTAAAGGAAGAACTGGAAAGTAAGTAAGAGAGAAAGGGGTTGGAAAGGGACAAAGGGAAAAAAGGACAAAAGAATATGCTTTACTTGTTTAGCTGTGTATTTTATTTTAGATTAACAGTTCACATGGACAAAAAGCATAAAGGCCCTTTTGCGGACAGGTGTGTGAGGGCATTAAGAAATATTGGTAAATGTATTAGGAAGGAGCTAGTGCCAGAGCACTCCTGCTTAGCCAAAGCACCGATCTGCCTTCCTTATCTGGATGCTGTGCGGTGATGACCTGCTTCAGCATGAGTGCTTCTCACAGCAAGGTGGGCCCCAGAGATCATTTTGGCAGGAGGGCCATTTGTGTTGCAAGTCACTGCCACAATACGGAAAAGCAACCGGTCTCTTGCCAGAGTTCCTGTGCCTTTGCAGAACATCTGCCGGGGGAGGACAGCTTTAAATTATAATCTGTACTTTACCGGGGCCTTGCTGGGGGCAGCTGTGGGGGACATGAGTGAACTATGGGGAGGACTAGGGCTATGCGGGTGGGCATTGACCTTGCTGGGTACAACTGGCAGATGTTCTGCAAAGGTGCGGGATATCAGGCTCCGCACTCCCTGCCCAGTCCCTCCTCCCTTTGGGCTGTTATCTGGGAGCTTTTGGTAGACATTGACTGCAGGTAATTTGTGCCCTTGAAAGTCCCAGCTGCAAACATCATCTGAGACTGATAGCTGATTAGTGCAGAAACCAGGAATGAATCACACCGCTGGATGTCAACATTTCTGGTGCTGTGATTTTCTTTGAACTTCCCAAATGAGTGTATAAAGGAAAAAGGTGTTACTAACTGTAAAGGATTGAAGGGACTTCTGTCTTCAAAGATTTGCTACTACCTGGCATTAAATATGTTAATCCAAAGAAGAAAAAAAGACTTTTTGACTGAGGAGAATACCTTGATAGAAAGCCAAGACCTTTCTCTGAATATTAAAAAGCGATTATATTAGATTCCTTTCTGAACAGCAAATTGAGTAAACAGATCCTGTTCTCTCTGAATAAGCCAACAGCTCTCCACCCATAAAGATCCAAACTTCATGCAAAGATGAACCTATTTAAAATATGAAGCTACATAGCAAAAAAGTTACTTAAAGTGAGCTTTCCTCATAATAGAGTTTGTTGGCGGTAATTAAAAATGAGAGTGCCTGAAAGTGCTGCAGATCCCATACAAAGGCCCTTGGTGTGTGTATGGAGGCAGGGGGGAAGACTCTTACAGAAACTAAAACCTAATTGATTTTAAGGATTGGTGTTGCTGGATGTACTTTGCAAAATCAAACACAGATCTTTATTATGGTTATTACAGGCATTTTGGTGTTTTCCTAAATGTTTATTCTACAGAGACTTAGGGCTTGAGGGGGAAAGGAGTACTAGCAAAAAGCTCCATGTGGGCACAGTGATTTATACACTTTAGTTCTTTTTGTTTATCTCTCTCTCTCTTTTTTTTCCCCTCTATTATTAAAGTTAAACATTTCTTTATTTTCAAATATAAATCTCTGACTGGACCAAAGACCCAACTTCCATCCCCTGTATAGAATTATGCAGCTCCCCTGCAGACACCAAAACTGAATGGTTAAATGTTAGATTAAAATTAGTGTAATACCTGGACAAAATCAGTTATAGGAAAACTGTTGTAAATTTAGCCCAGAAAGTTTAAGGTGCATCGTATTTTTTTCAAACAATAGAATAGAAAATAGTAAGAGAAATGTTACTTTTACTTATTGTCTGGCTCTCTTTAAGTGGTTTCAGAAAATCTCATGGAAATCTGTATTCAAAATCAACAGCTGTATAATAAAAGAAAAATCCATTAACCTATTTTGATAACATGCTATGAACAATAATATTGACATTCCTAAGGAAAGTCACATTGTATAGTGCTTATTTTTCCTTTTACAAAGAGACTGAGCAGAGCTCAGTATAATACTGATCAATAATTATCATAATAAATGTTTGCTGAGTTTTTTATCATATTATATTAACAAACATTGATTGAGAAGTGGTCTTCCAATGACTCCTGAAATTTTTTAGGCATAGGTTGTAGTTATGTATATTGTGAATACATGCTTACCAAAACACCTTTGCTTTGAAATGACCTAAAATTAGAACAATGGGAAATTCTTAAACCGAGTAGGTGTTTACAGCAGAAAAAGCCAATCTGAAATACATGAAGACATATTAAATCCTCTAGGAAAGCCTACCTAAAGTACAAGCTGTAAACTCTCTGTAAAATCTTTCAGTTATATTCACCTGCACCAAGGCAACACTGGGTTCTCTTAGAAGTTAACACTTAACAGACTGGGGCAGAAAGAGYGAGGGGTGGAATGTATAAAGCACTGAAGAGATTATTGCTGTGATTAAGAATATTTAGACAAGTCCAATGTCCTTTATCTTCTAGTGAAAATGGAGACAACCAGTTATGTGCCCCTGGTTGGGAAGCGACATATATCATCCTAGCAAAATCCTGTTTATTTTCTCACTTGGGGCAAATGAAAGGGAGTATAACTGCATACAGGCAGGGCTATACAGGGATTCAGCTCTGTAAATGAGGTTGATTATAACAATCATTATGTCTGCACATTCATGTATTTATATGCAAATATATGTAATTGAACACAAAATATGTCATTAGAATACTCATTTTTAATCATCATTCTTTATACTGTGATATCGCTAGGGCAGAGATCATCTTCACACTGTGATTTTTTCTACTTCTTTGCCAACAGTCCATCTCACTGATGTGCTATGTGAGGAGCACAGCCAACAATAAATATTGACAATATACCTCAGTGAGTAGATTTGCTGGCAGGAGTTGCAATTCCATTCTGATCTGCATGGCCTGCTTCAAAGAAAAACTCTTCCAATGAAATGACCCATACTTTGAAACCTTGCCCTCAGCTGGAATAGGTGTGGAGAGCCCTAAGCAAACAACACCCCATCTAAGAGGTGATTAAAAGGATTACTGGCCATGGTTTATTGTCCTCAACCCATAAGAACAAGCACTTTGACAACAAAGCAACTTTATTATCCTTTTTCTTCCACCTATTGCTGACTTTTGAGGGGAAAATACATGCAATGAACCCTCACCCTGCTTCCCCTACAGCAGAGGGCATAGGGAGGAGCACCTAGAGGCCTTTGAAATCTAGTTGGGTGCCTTTCGCTTTTTATAAACCAGCAATAAATCAGTGGTAAAGTCACTAATGTTTATGTATTCACATCAATGTAGGATAATGCCAGTGAGAAGCATTGCAGACTCTAGATCACACAGGGCTACCAGAGTTTATATATTTGCAGTGGGACTGAGCAGATCTCTGGGATTTCTTCTGAAAATAATCCCCACCATATCCTCCCTATATTTCAGTTTACATAAAACCCTGAGCTAGACCTGCCATTTCTATTTATGTCCTAGCTAGTACTATAGGGGAGCTTAATGTATACTGAGGGAAAGGAGAGTATAAAACCTCTGGTTAGAGTTAGCAGATGACTTACTAAATCTTACTTTCTCATACATTTAGAATCCAGAAGCACATGATGTGAGGGAAGGATAGTTTGCACTACAGTGGTTGTCATTTGGAAGTTATTTAAGATTAGAAATAATATAAAGCAATCATTCTGCCAGAGTCACCTGCAAAAGATTTTGGCTTATCTCGTTCTCACCACCCACCTGCAGCTCATGTCATATTTCCTTGAGTTTCCTCATATTCCCATTATTCCCTGTCAATATCCTGTATCTCCTGCCATCTCCTGGCTAGAAGAATGATAGTAGCAATGGTAATAAAAATCCTTAAGCAGAATAAATTCTTTCTTATGAGCACATGGAGTGATAGTCAGATAAATGCTGTGGTGGAGGCCCCTTGGAGTGTGTTTATTAACAGCCTGGGACAGATAGTTGCTCAGTTATCCAAATCCCAATTTTCTTCCTACCCTGCACAGTTCCAGAATATTCGTTCTTCAGAAAGTCTTGCTGAGTGCTGCCTTCCAAACTCTTCTGATTACAGATTTTGCAATAATTAAAAAGCAGTGTACTGCTTAGCTGATAGCAAAAACCACAGGTGATGCTTCCGAAGCCCTCATCTACAGAGTCAGGGATGTGGATTTCCATGAGGACAGCTTTGCAAGTTCACCTTTTCCTTTTCTAATTAACCCCTGCTTGCATTATGCTTTACATTGGGATTCTCTTTTACCTGTTTGCTGATAAGTTTCGATAAGCTTCTTAGGTAGATTAGAAATAAAAAGTGATGGTAGGCAAGGGAAGTTTCAAAGTGGCAATGTTTTTGCTTTGTGAATCTGTATTTTGAAAGCTGTGTAGGTAACACTTGGGCTGAGTAAATGTGGTAGCTATAAAACCTTTATTACTCCTTTTAACACTCTACAAAATAACTTGTCCTACTACTGTGCTCTTTGCAAGGAATTGTACTTTATGATATAAGCAGAAAACATACGGGGTTTTAAAAGAATATTTACCTTTACTTATTTTCAGGTTCAGAGTGATGCTTAGGTTCATTATTGCAGAATAATCATAGCATAATTTATGTTGGAAGAGGTCTTTAGAGGTCATCTTGTCCAACCCTTGTTCAAAGCAAAGATAACTGCAATGTCAGAGCAGGTTGCTCAGGGCCATGCTCAGTCAAAGTTTGATATTCTCCAAGGATAGAGATTCCCCAGTCTCTCTGGGCAATGTTTCCACATTGAACCACTCTCACTGTGATTTTTTTTCCCCTTCTATTCAGTTGAAATTTCCCTTAAATTTGTGACTGTTGCCTCTTTCCCTTTCATGGCACACCTCTGAGAAGAGCCTGGCTCTTCTTCTCAATGTCATCCTCTTTAGGGAGCTAAAGATAGCGGTTAGATCTCCCTTAGCCTTCTCTTCTCCAGGCTAAAGAAACCCAGCTGCCTCAGTCTTTCATCCTACGTTGTATGCTCCAGCCACTAGTCCTCTTGGTGGTCCTCACAGCTTTATCACAACTGTTACAATAAATAAGCAATGCAAACCAAATTTTTGGATGTGGCCTCTGAAATGTGAGGAAGAGCATCTTGATTCCAGTTTGATTAAAGAGGTGGTTGGTTTTGTCATGCTTTTGTGCAACCTTGAATAGAAAATAACACAAGTAATGCAAGGAAATCAGGCATGGATTTAGCAGAGCAGGAAGACACAGGGAGTCGCTGTGCGACTAGTCCTTAACTCCTGCTCCGCTACAGTATCCCCAAGAGGCCGAGAGCCTAGTATGATGCTGCAGAGTCATTGCAGCTTGCTTTTCTGGAATACCTCAAACGTAGCTGAGCAGCAGTGGGGGATGCGGAGCACTGGCTCGAGCTGCAGCCCAGTGAGAGAGGCCTTGCTCTATCATGGGATGGGTATGAGGGAACGTGTCTCCATCCTGCAACGTGATGCCAGGGGAATTGCATCCCTCAAGGACATAAAGGCAGCATCCAGCCCTCAGGAGGCCACATTGCTCTGTTAGAGCAGTTTAATGGAGAAGTGAATCACATCTGTTGTTTGAAAAAAACTTGGAAGTGTTGGTGAAACTTCTCTCAATTCATTAGGTTTATTATATGCTTTGTATTTTGTAGGATCAGAACCTACGTTTGAATTTAAGAGAGGAACCATACTAACCATAACAGAGAGGGCAAAAACAAAGTTTTCACTATGCTGTTTCTGATCAAGATCATCATTTTTTTCAAGAAAATTGTATATTTAGAAAAATAAAACTTGTAGCATTTCTGAATTATGCTTTTGGCATGGTACTTTTTGCCAGGTTCAGGTCTGGATGCAATCAAAACCCACAACTTTGGGAAATTAATTTCTGGAATTTTTCATTTCTGGTGGGTTTTTTTGGACTGTTTGCTTGTTATGATGTTCAAAATCCTGTGGCCGTTTTTTATCCACATCATCTTTTTTTCTTTTTCCTTGCTTTTTTAATCCCCTTTCTCTTCCATCATCCATCTTGCAAGTAGAAAGTGGGGAGAGAGGGGAGAAAGGCTATAAGGGACAAGGAAAAAAAAGTACATTCATTTTAATTCTCTGTGCAGGAATAAAAATATTTTGCAAACATTTTCAATTTCTTTATCAAAAACATTTCAGCCAGCTCTAGCAATTTAGCTGGAAATTGCTCAAGGTAATTTTGTCATGAACAGGAAGACAGATGTCCTCATATCATTCATGTTTCCCTAGGTATGATATTTGGCAAATAAAAGAAAAATTGTGGCAGATGAAAGTGACATGTCCTTTCTGAATTCTTATTGTCATTTATTAGCTAGAACAGTTCTGTCTGATTGTTTTTTATTCTTTTTTCACTGTTCTTTCCCTCTTATTTAGAGGGAATAAAAATAATTGTGCAGGAACCCTCTCACAATCTCATAAAATTCTCTGTATTATACTGCACATTTTCTTCTGCATTCTGTATGTTTTTATAGCATATTTCATATGGGAAAGCTCTGGGAAATGTAAACCATGATTGCAGTATATGCGCTTTTGCTCTTGAAAGGCAGTGTATTTACGGAAGGGGACTTGCACCATGATTCTTGAGCCCTATTTCTAATCCTGTCAATGTCTCGTTTTATGACCTAGGGCAAAACTTCTTTCTGACCTTCAGGCGACTCATCCGTCATATAAGTAACAGAAATCTGAACTAATTTAGGGGCATTATGAAGCTTATTCAATATCTGTAGCCTTCTCTGAGATGCTCAAAGGAAACACGTTACCCAAAGGGGCAGTTTCTCCTAGAGTACATGCACCCTATCAATAAAAAATGTTCATAAAAACCTTCCGTAAGCCTTATCCTGAGGCAGGGAGTGGGCATCATAGGCTACATATGTTTTGCTTAATTTACTCTGCTCTGTTTGCTCCCAACTGCATGCATGAGTAGAGACAATCAGTGTCATTTTTTTCCCATTCATGTGCTTTTGTAAACAAATGAAAACAGTGAAGAAAGTGTGGTCTGACATTGACCCTCAGGGCCCCACCAGGGGTCCACTTTGTCAAAGCCAGGATTTGCTGGTTGCTTGCTGAGCCGCTGACAACCCAATATAGTGATTTGTCCTCTCTCTTACTGGTGATGTAGCAGAGAGCAACATGAGGGAAAAGAAACCTCAAACCAGGATGCTCTCACTATGAGCACGAGTGCACTGGCAATGCAAGGGGTAAAGGACAGGTGAAGGAGCAGGAGAAAGAGCCACCCACCTGGAGGATGTCTTATGCCATGACATATCAGCCATAATGGACCAGCCACTGTCTAGACCAATGGGATGTCCAAAGATATGGGTTATTCACTCTTTCTCCTTTGCTAAACCTCCTGATGTCTATATAAGCAATAGTTTCTAGATACCCATCACTAATGGAGTTATTTAAGCTTTTTAAAGGTGGCATTCCATTGGTACTGGTGTTAAATACACACTGAAGTGATATATTTCCCTTTCTTTAAACTTCACATGACAACAGCTTTACTTTAAGAAATATATGTATTGGGACACATATACACGCATGCACATAGATATTAGTAACTGTGTGCATGTGTGTTTGTATTTCTGCGTTTATTACAATTTGAGCATTAAATTTAACAGTATGGTAATCTTGATCAGCAGAAAACAGACTCAGTTTGGATAAAGTTGTTAGATGGCAGTTTAGCTTGTATGGCATTTCCCAGATTTGAAATGCTTGTGATTTTCTTATATTTTGCATAGGTTTGCAGGATTTAACAGAAATATGCAATTCCTAGTTCAGGGCTTTCACTGCTTGCCCTAATTATGTCAATGTGACAAAACAGCCTACTAAAATATGCCTCAAATTATACAGACTATGCATAGATCACTCAACATGTATTCATCTCCTGCCAGAAGTTTGCAGTTATGCAGTCAGATTCTATTTCATCGCATGTAGGTACTTCTCGTCTACTGCAAATGCTCCCAAATTGACCTTATTAAACTAAATATACACACAAAGTACTGCCACCTACTGCTACATTTCTGCATGACACTTTATTGGAGTATGGTTTACTCTCCTCAGGAAAGGGGGCTGGGAGGTGGAAGCCACTTTCTGATCTTGGTGAATTCTCTCTCCTCTTTACCACAGTTACCATTAGGCTCTGCCTAGAAACATAAGTGGCATTGACAGGTATGCTTGTTAAGCTTTTGTGCAGAGGCTCTCCCAGATCACTCCAGTGCTGTTTTACAACCCACTTCCTCTGAAATTCTCATTTTGCATCCGCAGGCCACAAAGATCTCTTCCAGTTATTCATACTGTCAGCCTTCATACTCTTCCAGATGTGGAAAGTGCACTTAGGTCTATATTTTACAACTACATATATGGCTGGTAAATTATTTTCTTCAGGATTAACACTCCTGTTCCAGCCCCCCAGACTGTCAGTCATTTTATTTCTTTGGATTTAACACTCTCTGCCCTTCTTTAGCTCTGATCAAGCAAAATTTTCTCATCATTTGCCCTGTTGCCACCTGCCCCTTCAGTTGCTTATAGGGCTAATTCAGGTTATGCAGCTTCTTTAGCTAAGATACCATATGGAGGGAAATCCCCCTTGGAAAAATAAAATGCAAGAAGAGCAAAAATTTTCTGAAACACTGATCTAAGAGGCCCTTTACATGCAAAGACTGTCATTTAAATCAAAGAAAGCAAATTAAATCATGACACAGTTTCTGTTTAGAGAGCCAAGTCATGAGCTGAGGAAATCTGAAGTATGGTAGCCTCAAGTTTTCATTTTCCTCTGCTTTTTTTAAAGGATGTTTGACACACTGTTTCAAGCCTAAAGTATTTTATTGCAATAATGTAAGGACTTTTATTGCAACAATGTAAGGAACACATGCAATGTGTTCCCATTCCTGTTCATCTCTTTCAGCAATCCCTCCTCCAGGCTGAGACGCAGGTCTCAGAAGGTGGATCTGAGTGTTCAAATAAATTACATCAACCACATAATGTACACAGTTTTTAACTAAACAGTGATTTCAACAGCTAGGCTGATATTCACACACATCCTAACTCCTGTCAGTAATTCAGGTGATATTTGGTTGGGTTTATAATGAACTTTATATAGATGTTTTATTACTTACCCAACAGACCTGTAGCCAGCAGGACTCAATTGGGAGGGATTTGGAAAGATGAAGGGATATGTCAAAACATATAAATGGAGAACATAGGGTCTTATACAAGGAGAAAGTCAATTGCCATGCACAAATTCCTTTTTGTAAAGATTTTAAGGCAGTTCATCCCTTACTTCAATTTCACTTGCTTCACAATAATTACTGCTCCTTTCTTGAATTAAACAACTACCTTTTTCCCTCTCTTCCTGAGGTTCACATTACAGTGCCCTGTGTACATCACACATTCCTCCATCTCTGCACCATTTTGTGGAAGCACAGTGAGTGGAAAAGAAGCAAGAAGAAGCAGAAAGCAGGGAGGATTCTGGCAGGGGCAGGTGCAGGGTCAAATGACCAAGAAGTATAAGAAAGGCAATGTATGGGGAAAGGGAAGAAAGAAGAGTAAATGAGAGGAGCAAAAGGACTGAAAAGAGCAGGCATAGGTGTGACACTAACCAAGCCTGTGATAACTGACAAGTTGCTTGCAAGATGACTGAATCTCAGCTTTTATGAACAGAAGCTTTGATGTGGGATATGCAAAAGCTGGAGCTCCTGCCCTGATGCATCCTCAGAAGATGAGTAATTTCCTTAATCCACTGCAGACCTATTCAGACTGCTGCCCATAGCTTGCCCAGGCAGTTCATCCCACTGACCCTCACTGCTCTCTCTTCTGAAGATCCTCCTTCATCATTACCTTTCCTATTATCTGAAGTCTGTTCACGTAACAGGGGAAATGAGCCTGGTAGATGCACTGTAGTCACAGGGCCAGAGTCAAGTTTTGTCAAGTGCCCTCATAAAAGGCAGGAGATTTTCATGTCACTAGTCACAGAAGGTGTGTATCATGTTCCAGGGAAAAACCTGCTGCAATGTAGCATGAGAGATAAACATGAGAGCAATGAGCTGATAGGGTCATGCTAGAGGCTGTGCTGGCTATGTTGGTGTTAGCAGGTAGCCAGAGCCCGCAGGAGCAATTGTATAGGGTGAATCAGTTGGCGTGGAGGTTCTGATGCCAACAGTAAACTTCAGTTTGTTTTTATGTTATACTGCCTCTAATCTGGTCTCATGGACTGAAGGACCATCGCAGCTGGAGTGCACTAGCTGTGTTCCAGAGGGGCACCTTCCCCTGGGGTGATGTCTGCAAAGAACCTGCCTCGGCTGCCCTGCGACAGCTCCCCGGTGTGAGCTGCAGTGTGGCAACTGGGAACGATGAGGAAACTTGCTTCAGAAAGACTCTCCTGATCTGAGCTGAGACACTGATGTAAAAACACCTATTGAATGCAAATGTGCAGAAGAATGAGACTGTTACAGACTGTAAAACTTACTAAGGGGCAAGGAAAGACAATGACCAGCTAAGACAAGGAAATCATACAGACCACATTTGATTGTACATTTTGGCTAGTTATTTTAGTGTTTCCTTTTTCCTTACATGTGGCATGACATTTGGACTTATCTCATGAGACTAAGGGGTTGAGTTAACCACAAAAGCCCAATTCTTTTAGCTCCTAATTAGCTCTTTGCATTTTACACCAATGAGTTCCACAGCTTAATTAAGCACTGTGTTTAAAAAGAAAAAAAAAGTCAATAACTTCTTTTCATTGTCTTTAATTTCTGACTTTTCAATTGCATGATGTTTTCTTTTGTTTCTGGTTTATGAAGCAGCTTGAACTGAAGTTTCCAGTCTAATTTCTTCGTGTTGCTGTTTATTTCGGATACTTTAACCAGCATCTTCCAGTGACCCTCCAAAATGACTCGTGTTATTTTCAGCCCTGTTCATATTTAACACCAAGATGATATTTGCTTTCCTAAGTGCGTGTGGAGGAAAATGGAGTTCCTAAAACTATGTAGAAAAAGGTACGGATAGGAGCTGAGAGTTCACAGTAGCATAGCTCATACTGCTACTACAACGGTCAGATAACCAGTAACTTCCCTCTAGCTATATGATAAATAAGGGCTGTTCCTAACAGGTGCCAGGAAGGCAAGAAAAGCCTGTTACCAAGACTTTAAAGAGCTGCTCATCACACTTAACTCTGGACACTGGGCTGCTCTCTCAGGAGGAAACACTGCAAGTGTAAGTTAAAATGAACACTTGTTATTTTATCCTTGTGACAAAACAGCTTGCCAACAATGGTTATATGAGGGCACACTAAAGAGGTGCACTCCACTAAGAAAATGTGAAATGTGAATGCTTGCAAAAAGCCATTTATTATGTTCTTATTGCACTATAGTGGCTTTAGAGTAAAAGCCATTGCCTGTGGACTGCCAATACCAGAAATTTCTAAGTGACAGAGGACAGCGGTAGCAAATTCTGTTTGTTTAATGCCTGGACTTTTAGAGCCAGACTAACTTTAAAAATTTTTTACAGTTAAATATTGCATGACAAATTGAATGTGTGTATGTATTTCTAAATGGTTAGTGATTAGAAATATACAGGAAATGATGAAGTTATGGTGCTGTTTCCCTTTTGAATTATTAAGCCTCTTCAGTTTTGTTTTGGTTTTGGTTTTTCTGGGGGGAGGGGGTACCGTTTTGAAGCCTTTAAAAGTACCTTTGTATTACAGGCACAGAAGAATTATTCTCCTTCCTTTTTCCCTTTAGAGTTCAGAGGCTGACCTTTAACATCTTTAGTTTTCTAGAAAGCTAGATAAGGAATGATGTCCTAGGTATGAGATCAAAAAAATTGGGTAGGATACTATTTCTTCCAGAAGATCTTAATTCTGCTGGAATTTTGATTGCTTTTGAGCTGTGTATGTAACCCTTCCCCTTCTTTCCATTAAAATTCATCTAACCTTCTTGTCCACACATGCCTTTCAGTGATAAACATCTGACTTTTAAATCAACAGGCCAATTAGCTATTAGGGCAGTTATCAGGGAGCGATTGTCACAGCAGTCGCTGCTCCCCGCTGCTGGAGCCCATCAGAGGAAAAGGCCCTCGCACTCAGATCACAGGCCACAGGGTTGACAGCAAATACCCATGTGTTTGCCCAATGTCTGAAT
The DNA here is from genome assembly GCF_003343035.1 of Apteryx rowi. NCBI lineage: Eukaryota > Metazoa > Chordata > Aves > Apterygiformes > Apterygidae > Apteryx > Apteryx rowi. Next base: position 542,435 of record NW_020450865.1, read on the forward strand.
CAAATTACACCTCTGTATGAGGTGCACAGAGAGAGACATATCTCATTAATTATACATGCAAATTGGGATCCAGCAACATCTTACGTGGTTCTGTATTGCGAGCCACAGCTTTCTGATGCTGTCAGCAGCTTTTCAGTTCAGCACAGCAGCAGCAATCTAATTAAAATGGCCATCAGTGCAGAGCTGAACTGCATTATATGGTTCCTATTAATGTCATATTTAATTTAGTGGTTCAGTGTTGAAGATGTTCATTAGTGTCCTTTGCTAAGTTTTGAACTTGCAGACAGTGAATTTTATAAATGATATTTACATCTCAAGAAATATAAACACTGAACTGTTTACCTACCTGATAGCTCTTCTGTCTGCTCACCCCCCTTCTTGATGTGTTGCAGTTGGGTTGCCAGCAGCCCTTAGCAGCTTTTGCAGAGCGCCCTCAGAAACTATGACAGGATGGGGAAATTGCAACAAGGGAGAATGGCATGGCTTTCTTAGCTATTTGTTCTCTCTCTCCTTCACCCAATTTCTCTGTCTTATTGCACAAGGCAGTCCAGTCTCTTCCATTTTATAGGTGCCCTGGGATGCCCAGGACTTCCCACTGACCAGAAGCATTCTGGTTGCTGTGCACTGAAATTAAGAAAGGCTGTATTACAATCTTTGGTAGAAACAGGCTGCTATTTCTAGAGGTCATATGAGATTTGGAGGGAAGTTCTCACCTTTGGGCACTGCAGAATTACTTTGCTATTTTCGGAGCTGTTCCTTGTTGTGGAATAGTCAAGAATGAAAAAGAAAGGTGCTACCTGTCATCAAAACTGACACGTACAAGAAGAAGGGAAAAAAAAGTTGTTCTAAAAAGATATTGCTACCTTTTTCTTCCTTTTTGCAGATGGCTGTGTTTATAGTTTAAAGCTTAGCTAACAGTTTTGAAAGGCTGTCTGGACTTCAGTTTCCAGAGGAAGTGACAATGATTTGGAATGGAGGAAAACACAAACCTAGGCATGAAAAAGCTCTTTTACTAAACTCCAGTCAAGCTATCAGCGTATATTATAAATGCTTAGTGCATATACATTACCTTAGTGTGAAGTATCATGTTACAAGGAATATGTGCAAACTCTTTACACTATTGGACTTAAAGAAGTGTGACAGAATTACAAAAACACCTCTGCTGAAAACCTTAAGCAAAGTCCTTACGAAAGGCTCAAAATTCAAAATTCAGTAAAATGGAAATATTTGACATCTTAGTGATGCAGGAAAGATGTCAGATAGTGTATCGAAATGACAGCCAAGAAGAAACTGAGGATTTTGGACAGAATTCCCAGAAGCATAATTTCATTGCCCATGAAAGTGACTTTTTTCTTTCACATGTCTAAGTACAGTCCATATCTAAACAACCATGTTAATGAAACTAACACCAGGATGATTTCAATAAATTGGAGGAATTCCAGTTTTGGAAAGAAGGAATAAAATAATTCTTTTAAAGTGGCTTGATAGGTTATTGCTTAATATAAACACATACCAATAAATCATTTATTAGAAGGGAATACAACTAAATACTTGAAACCCATAGAACAAGACAAACAATTCAAGTGATCTAAATGGTACCCATCTAAAATGAATGGGATTTTCATCGTGGGAGTTTACTGAGTTTCAGCTCAGTAAAGAAAAGCACAAGATGAATGTTAGAATGTGACATTTCAGAGTTTCAGGCTATTAGAATGTCAAAATCTGTAACTCTGGAGAAACTACCTGAGCAAGTCTCATTTCATTATTTAAAACAGGATTGGACGCAGTTTTTAAAAACTCCATTTGTATCTCTGAAAGGGAGGGAGTGACTGTAATATCCTAGCAGCAAGTCAGGCTTGTAACAAGTGTAGCCTGCCTTTCCAGAACATTGAGCTTAAATGTGAACAATCCTTGGACATTTTGGCTATATCTATATCAGCAATTAAAACAGAAAAATTCCTAGAGGCGGTAAGTTAATCACCTGTACTACAAAATTGTTACAATGGTGCCTGATATGCTTTAGGTCCAATGCTCAAGAATTGCCATTTTTGTTTTTTTTGACAGAAACTGTAATTTTTACAATCATGAAATCTTCTATGGCACTGTGTCAGTTCAGCTGAATTATTCTCAAGAATTTGCTGGCAAGACCAAAGAAATGCTTGCTTTCTTGCTGAATTAATTTTAATGGAAATGTTTCTTTGGGGGGGTTAATTATTCAGACTGTTTCAGTGACCTTAGGGTAGAAGAAAGAATGGTATTTTGGTGATTTTGTAGGCTACTTTCTTGGTAGCTCTCAGGGGCTTCCTGTTAGAATTCTGCAGTCAAATTAAAGGAGAAACCAGAGATGATTTTTCTCTTCATCTGATTTGAGCCACCTCCCCTTCTGTGTACAGCTTGTTTTTACCCCCTTACCAAAGACAATGCTTTTTCTCAGAACTCATTAGCTAATCCTGAAGAGCAAAGTTTTCACTTTGGAGAACACTGGGTTCACCCAAAGTTACCCTGGGAAACAATAATTCTAGGCTCCCTACAAAGATGTCCTTCCACTTCTAGGTTCGGTGTGATATATTAGCTCTGGAGAAATATTAAGCACACTGACAGACTAGACTATTAAGATATAATATATTGGTTTCCGTTTGTTTAGTGGTACTTCTGCTGTATTTACAATTTCCATGAAATCTCAGTAGAGTAGAAGAAAGAAAAATAAATGTGGACCTCTCTTTCCTCCAGTTTGTTTGTGTCTTGCTGTTTTTTTTGGGGGGGGGTTGTTTTGTTAAACCTGTCATTTTGGGGTGTGTTGGTAAAAACATTTTTTTTTGCAGAATTCTCTAAAATACACTAAGGTTCAGATGATTCTGTGTTTTTATGATTTTTTTTTCCATCTCATTTCAAGCACGTGTGTATTTTCCTATATGTTTTTGGATTTTCTCCGTGGCTACAGAGCAATGACCCAGTTTTGACCAGCTCTAGAGGAAGAGGTGGTCCCTAATCATATTGCATTCTACTGGCAGAGAAACCAAATTTTTTAGTAAGGAAACATAGTCAGAATTGAACTGCAAGTAAAAACAAGTGGATAGTAGAATTAAACAAGTCTTAGTGACTATTCTGTTCTGGTAACATTTTCAGCACATTTTGGGGTAATCATATTACTTCTGCTTCTCATTCTAGAAGCAGTGAATATATAGTAATGCTGTTGAACTGTGGTCAGATCCTGCCTTGAAAGTATCCTAATAGGAAGGTCAGGGATGACATTTTTCACTGCAACTAAGTAGGTAGGCAGGATTAGTGAATGAGTGCAACAAGGCCCAGAAATTTCAATAATACAGATTTCTCATGCTTTTTACTGTGGGTAATACTAGGGCAAAACCAAGTTCCAACTTACCATTACCTAACAACATCCCTTCTAGCCTTTCTTAGCTCAACATAAGACAGCTGCTTCACTTGGTGATTTATTCCAAACTCTTAATATAATTTTATTAAAGAGAAGAGACCTTGAATCCGGCGGTTTCTGCACTGATAAATCTGACACTTCTCTGCCCTTTGATGGCTTTCTTAGATATATCACTGAGGTAAGTGTAGCAAATGTTAAAAAATATAGCAAGCTTTCCTTTAAGAGGAAATAGAATTTAAGAATTCTAGAAATTTGGAGCATAGAATTTAAGTTGACTGAAATATTATGTGTCTAGGTATTCACCAAGGGAAAACACATTACAGGAACAAAGCTGAAATACTATTCAAAGAGTTATGTTTTTAGAATATAACAAAGAAGTGGGAGGAATCAGAATATTCTGATCTGTGAGCTGAAGCTGTTGGGCTTTAACAGAAACCCAGAAACCAGKGCAATGTGACTCCCCTTTCCCCAGTTAATGCTTACAAGGGTTCTTTTACACTTTTTCTTACAAGTTTTCTCTGAGGATTTCCAGATACTTTATAAACATAGACAAATCAAATCTCATAGGGGAATAGCTTTCTGTCCTGTAGGCATACATATAATAGAAATGTTTTCCTTACATATGCTGGAGCAAGCCCCACAGAAACTGATCTTTTAACGCTAAAATTGCCACACTTCACTACCAGAGCTAGGAAGGAGCTCTGGCAGGTAGCAGCCCTCCTAGGCCACAGCAGTGGGGGGGATCACATTTCTGAGGGTGACAGTAAGTCTGCATTTGTCAGTACATTACTGAGCTCTTCTGCAATGACAGTTTTGTGGATTGTTAAATTTGGCACAGTAGGCTTTTGTTTGCTTTTTATGGTCAAATGAGTTTGAGACAGGATCCAGGTAGTCTGATACTTAACTGACACAACCACAAATGCTTTCCCTAGCTCTCTTGAGCCTTTTCCTTTTCAGAAATGGAACAAGAGAAATGACTGCAGCCAACCAATTTGAACCACCATTTAAAAAAAGAAACAGTATGTGCAGCATTTGGAGAATATTTTTTCCCTATGAACACAATTAGTTGGAGAAAACGCATACAGATAATTAGTCTCCAATGTCACACTATGTAAAATTTAAAAAGCTGACCTTTCAGGTTCCTCAGCATCTTCACGCACCACCAGCAAGGGTCTCCTGAAACTGTTGCAGGAGCGTGATGCTCACCAAAAAACCCTGCCATCAATTTCCTTTGAGTAATCAGTATTTGCCATGGAGCTTCTCAGGGCTAGTGATAAAACCTGGGCATCAGCAACTTACACCCAACACCCCTGAAGTTCTCCTTGCTAGTTTCAACAGCCTAAAGCTACTTGAAATAGGAATAATTATCTATAATGAGATACTGGTCTTCTCAAAGTAATTATGGTATATCATACCAATATATGAATGTTATAATGAATGTCTCCCATAGCACTAGTAAATTCCCAGCCTACTGGGTTTATGCACTGCTGGAAACTTGTGTATAATTTTACATCTATTTCTTCTATAATTATTATAATTACAAATTATTTCTCACTCTATGATTATGGCACTATTTTCCATTTGATTTGAAATAAATATGATTAATTATATCATTACTCATTGCCCCATATAGTAAAATATTTTTCTTCCTTAATAAAGGAAGAAGTTAGAAACTTCAGGATAACTCCTTAATTTATGGTACAACACAGAGAGGGTTTTTTGCTTGTTTGTTTTAACTACTATAAAAAATCTATACATTCGTCTTCTGCTGCAGAATAATATTCAAAATCAGTGGTCTGTTGTAGTGAGGAGAAGAGAACTTTAAAGGGGAAGGAAGGCAATTTCCTGGAAGCAGGCACCATAGAGTGGTAAGGCACTGATAAACAGAAAAATGCTGAAGACTGTTGCTGTTGCTATTTTTTTCTTTTTCTGCATGAAAATAAACATTAAATTTTTGATAGGTTCCAGGCTATTCCCACATCTCAGCTTAACTGTGTTGTACTTCTAAGTGTCTTGTAGACCAGTGTTGACTATGGCCTCTTTCGATCTAGTAATGTTCCAGTTAAGTCTGACTGGAATAAAAAAATTGGCATTTTTCTGTCTCCTGAAGAACCAGTTCTCAGAAGGTATCTTTAAAGTATGTGAAACATACTGATAGGATGGCATTTGCTCTGGAATCAGTAGCAGCCAAGGCTGTCTTACAAAATACAGCTGGAAAGAAGAGAAACAGCCGCTTTCAATCCCCTACCGGCACATAACAGGGTAGTAATCATTTCTACAGGAAACAGGGGACTCAAGTTAATTTATTTCCCTTCTCTGCCTGAAGGGATTCCTCTGCTCTTCCCTGGGAGCAGGACTAGCAGAACTGAAGGGAGAAGGATCCTTTCAATTAAACATGGGTCACTTTTGTGGCTAGGCTGGGATCTTTGAGACTGGGAGAAATGCTGGAAGGAGAAGGCTTCAGGATAGGATTTCCAATGAACCTAAAGGCTAAGGCACCCACATGAGGAAGGAGACATAGGTTTTGCTCCCTGCCTGTGACCTGTGACTTTATATGTTTTATACTGAACAGTTCCTGGTTCAGACAGAGGAACACATAGGAGAGGGCAGAAGAAAAGTGAGAAGCAGAGGCATTGATTGAACTTCAATAAAAGGGAGTTCGATTGTAGAAACGTATTCAAGGAATAACATACAGAAGGTGAGTATCTCTTCTCTGGTTCTCCTTTGTCTCACATTGGGTGGTAGCAGTATCAGAAGAAAGCAGGTGATAAGGAGAGCGGAAGGTTGAACTACAGAGAGTGAGAATACAAACAGGAGTATTTGAAATGTAACCAGCTACAAGAGAGCTACTTAGCATTACTAAGGAAAATATTTAAGATACAGCTCCATAGCCAATAATTCATTTGCTTGAAAACCAAGGCTTTTCATGAGTAAAATAGTTCAAATTAAGTCAGCTTTTGAATAAATTCTATTAAACTTGTATAAATTCTGCCTCTTAAAATAGTAGTTTTAAGGTGGGAGAAAAAATGCTAAATAAGTAACATAGTGGGAATAACATTTACATTATGATTGCATTTACTTACAGCAAAGTTGGAAATTATACACAGACTGACTTATTTCTCAGGGCAGTGAACATAGAATTTAATTTATGAATTAGGGTTGTTCACAACAATGACTTAAGAAGTGAGAGAGACATTTGTAACAGAGTGTAGCGGGGGAGCAGAAGGAACTGCTTCACAGGGTGGAAAAAAGATGTGAAAAGGGGAGGAAGAGAACAGGAGAGAATGCAAGAGGAAAAATGGAAAAAAGAGGGGCAAGCAGAGCTGCAGAAAAAAAGGTGCTAATGGAGCTAAGTAGGTAAGTATGGGTACCTAGTAGACTTTGATATGCATGTATATGAAAATGCATTAAGGCTGAGACTTTATGTGATTTATCAGCCATTCAGATTGTTCTAACACCGTTCAGAACTCCTGTCTGTGACATGGAGCTCTTGCCCCAGATAAATGGCATGCTGCAGAGGGATTTTAGAAACTTGTTTTGGATAGGAGTGCAACAGAGGGTAGTGAACTAATACTGAAATGAGAGGGAGAGATAAGAGACAACACAGCATCACCAGAAACTGACGGAGACACTGAAAGAGGTGACGGAAAATCACAAAGTTTTCAGTTCCCACAATGTAGATGATCAGGGCAGAGATCCCCCTGTCCTTCTGCCTGCAGTCTCCAATACCATGGCTTCTTCTTATCCTCATTGCCCAGACTCGGGTTTTTAAAACCAGTTTTACACTGGCATAATTCAAGAGAGGTGTCCCTGATTTGTGCTCCTCTATATATGTAGAGGGATGGAAGATGTGAATTACTGAATTACTGTCCTCTGACAATGCAGCTCTAGATTTAGGAGAACCCTCTGATACACACCTCCTCTGAGATGCAGAGTGAGACTGGAGATGACTGCAAGGGCAATGGAAATGTCTCCCCAGCAGGACAGTGACTGAGCTGGAGAATCCTCTGTTGGGTGACTACAGCCCCTGTATGTGGGTGGTCATGTAGCTGCAGTAATGAAGGGTGTAAAATATCTCCCCAGTTCACACAAAAGAAATAAAAATATATATTGTTTATTTAATCTTCCCTATGCATCTCAAAAGTTCTGAGCTAGGTGCTTGAACCCTTTATTGATTCTACAATACAAGTGAACTTGCCACACTGACACACAGACAGCTGCAAGCAGGTGAGCACTTTGCTTTCTTCATAATGCATAAAATGGTCTAGAAAGCTCGACGTCTTGCTCAGCATTTCTGAAGGTTTCAGATGAGTACTCTTCAGTACAAAACTGACTGCTCAGCCTATTACTAAATCATAGATATGTGCTTATTTTGCTTATTCAGTACAGAGTGTGCATGCACAGATTTTTTTTCCTTCCTGTATATGCACGTAGCTAGGTAGCCATCTAGCCACGTATATGGGTAATGGAGGTGTAAAGGCTACAGCTCTGGTGGCATATGCACAGAACTGGTGTGGCTATTTATATCTGTGAGCATGGATGCCTACAAATGCAATGTGGAATCCATGCATGAAGAGCTAAAATAAATGCATTATGGCCTCATAATGCTCTGTTTAGTTGCAGAAACCTCTGTCCTGCAGGACCTGGCAATGGAAGGGTCTTCATTTTGCTTTATAAAAGAGCTACACGGTTCTAGGCATTTGGGTGTTTCAACTTCAACAATCGTTCGGTCCGTGGCTTCTCTGTCAGTTAGTGTTAAACACAGCAGTGGATTCAGTGTGACAGAAATGGATTAAGACCAACCTTTTTCACATATGGTACCTACAGCAATCTGATGATAATGAATTTCTGTCACTATGCCAATGTAGTGTATTGAGACTAACGCCAAAGAGGCAGAGAAATGCATTCCCCTTATCAATCCCCTGAGCAACTGCCACTGCTAAATTGTGTTAGAGATTCGCTCTGATTTCGTAGCAAAATTAGAGTTTTTCCCACTTCAAGCTGTATTGATGTATGTATATAGATATACAGTCTGTACTTTTGGCTTAGAAAGAGAAAGAGAATTTCTGTAATAAAAAGGGCTAGTGGGATATTGAAATGGACAGCTGTCTGGAAAATTCTTCTGACTCATTTTTCTTAAGACAGACAAGAAAGAAGCCCTACCCGATTTCCATCTAGAGCACAATGAAGACAATTCATAGTCAGGCGAAACAGAATTTGAAGACAGAATTTGATGGAGCAGTTACCTTGAAATACTTAGGTTTTATTTTAAATGAGGATGATTTCAATGAGAGTTTCAATGCATTTACAAATTGTGTTGTTTTTGTAGCTAGTGCTACTGGGGTAGCTTTGCTACAGCTGTGCCTTTGTGTTTTCAGTATTTCATTCAGCTATAAAAAGCAGAAAGAGGATCACATACTGAAGAATACCTCTGGCATCCATCTGAATTTCTCTGTTTTATCAAGGTCCCTAGTATTGCAAATGCCAGTTTTTTTCCCTCAGGTAAAAGCATTCAGGGCATTTATGCAGGTTATGTTTTGGGTCATCCTTTTACTAAGTAACCCTAGGGTGTTCTGCCTATACTAAACATTGGAGAGGTGAGCCCAGATTTTAATCTTTACATTTATTTACATTTACATTTATTTTACATTTATTCAGTGCAGAACTCTCTTTTGCTGTTTCAGTCCTTCAGAACATCTCGCAATAAACTTGTTGGGACAAGGAGGATTTTGTAGAAATTGAGTTTTGGGGAATTTCTGAGATGCTCCAGGGCATTAAACCAATGGAGTAATTTAAGGAGTCACATCCTTGCTCTGTGGGCATGCTTACCATTGAATTGCTTTAAGTTATCATATCTTCACACAGCTTTTGCCATCATATTAATTTGACAGACTTTTCAGGAACTTTTCCCAAGATCCTTTCTTCAAAATCTGTAATGCTTCGTCTGACTGAGATGAGATTTGAAGAAGCAGACCTGATTTTAATGGTAAAGTTTCACCAGGATGGACTATCTATAGCCTTCTATAGGCTAGCCAAAGAAATGCTTAGGAGAACTGATGTTTTTATGACATAAGTGGAAGTCGTGTTGCGTGCCCAAGGATGTGTGATGAAATCAAAAGTGGGTGCAAAGAAAGGCTAAGGACATGGTGTCGGAGAAGTATATAGAGCAGGAGACAGACCTGCTGCCTTCTGCAGTCCTGCCCATCCTGCCCTTTCGAGAATTGCTCCTGGAGAAAACTACCCCTAGACTCACACATGATGTTTGTCTTCAAGAGCACTGTTTGGAACAGGTGAAGAAAGAGTCTACAAACTGCTGATAAGCCATACAGATGACCCAGAAGCCAAAGCGTGTGTTCACTGTAGTCATCTTTTATTTAGCGGTGTAGATATAGCCCAAGATGCCTAGGGCATCAAATAATACAATAATATACACACATTACTGGCACTTACGAACACTCACCGATGCTGAAGGCCTTACTAACCCAGCAACAATTACGGCTCTTCACACTACAGATTCCAAAGCTTGAACTCTGACTCCAGCTCTGAATGCAAACTGCAGACACTTAATATAAATGTGTATGTTTAAGGGCTTGGCCTTGATATTATACCTACTTTATTTCTGCCTCTTCAGGATATGCAAAATCTTTCAGTAGATTGGATACTTGATGTTTTCTGTTTTACAATCCTTAACCTGAACTGCATCCCTGAATCCAGCACTAATGTTATTTATTACTCTCAGGGAACAAAAGCCTAATGTAAAAGAGAATATGACGCCTGATTTAGTTTGTTCTTCTGCTAATTTGTGGACCTTTTTAAGATTCTTAAGTTGCTGAACCATAACCATGGATCTAAATCTAACTTGTAACCTTGGGTACAACACTTCTACTAAAAGACGCTAGCAATAACTATGAGATTTTTTCTTTTTGTCACTGGAAACTCACTCTGAATAAACTTGTAATAAAATAGACTTTTGTGTATTCAGGTTTTTTTCAATGTTAACTGTACTCTCAACTGTAATCCTTACCCTACTGTGAAAATACAATAGAAGTCCTTACTGAAATGAGCACTTCTCCATTCTGTAGGCTGGGAACAGTCCAGGAATAAAACAGGATCGTTAGGTTTTTGATTTCCTACCTGTATCCAGTAGACCTAAGCTTAGATATAAGCAGAGTACCAATAATGATGATAAAAGAGAATATAAGACCTTAGCCTGCAATCCTAATCTTAATTATACATTGGTTCCAGTCCTACAATAAAAATTAACAAAAGTATTGGTTACCAGTCACAAACTGTCTACAAGAACAATTGAATATCAAGCAATAAACCGGAAACCACATTTTAAAAGGGAATATAATTAAACAGCCTGGTTAYGCACCAGCCTTCTTAATATCTTCAGAGGTCTTAACAGAATTCAGAAAGAAACGGGCACCTGATGTTCTAAATTTTCTAACTCTAATCCCAAAGTAATATTAACCATAATCATTTCCAGAGCAGAAAGTGCTGTGTTTTTTAAAAAGATATTTACATCAGGCCTTACCAGCACTAGCCATCCTCCAGTTTCCTTAGGCCATGATAATTCTAATGATAAAAGAGACTCCTAACTCTTCAGCTTTCCTAACTCTATCTCTAATTATCTGTCCTCTAAAAATATCCCAGGAGACAGTAAACTGAAGAAACAGAAGTCAGAATTAAATTTGGGTTATGGTTAGGATTATGAAGTCTAAAATATCAAGAAATCAATTTACTGCTGGATTCTTCAAGGTCTGCGTATGCGGAAGAGTGCTAGTGTTGTTAAGGTCCAACATCTTTATCTTTCAGTATATGGATTCATTCCTTAGGTATAAGTGAGGTTAGGGATAAGGATGTGATTAAGATTAGAAAACAGAAAAGACTGGGAGCTCAAATTCTTGCTGCCTTACACAGGGCCCAAGGAGCTAGAAAAAAAGCAGTAGTAGATACAGGAAAACTCCTGATTTTATCTCTTAATTTCAGGTCTGCTGCCCTTTCTGCAATGAGGATTGAGGCAAGGGCTAGAATCAGAAATAAGATTTGGGAAGCTAAAGAACATAGCTCAGTGCTGGATTCTTTAGGGTCCCCAGAGTTTGGGAGAATATTTGATTCAATAAGGGCCAAAGTCTCACCTTCTTTCCAAGTATGGCTTTCTTATAATATCCGCACTGTCCCTTGTCTAATTACATTACGGTTATTGAAACAAAAGAAGATTTATGAATCTAAAGCCTAAATAAACTTACTTCTTGAGAGAATGTTGTGTGGACATCAGTGTTAGGAAGGCTGATGCTCATGATGGGAGAGAAGAAAACTTATTAACTCATACATTAGGACTGGTTGCCTAGATATAATTGAATTTCCATTTGAGGCAACAGACAAGTTGGAACACAGAAATTCTGATTAGATATATCAGGAAACTTCTTTGTAAAAAGAAATTGGTCATATATGGGACCAAGCTGCCCAGAGAGGCTGTGGGAACTCCATCCTTGGTGAAATTCCTGAGCAACCTGATCTGACTGGATGTGCTCTGAGCAGGGGTTGGGGTTGGTCTAGATGACCTCTCTCAAATTAGGGTTAAACGCCACATCATGATTCAGAAATTCAAAGCCTTGGGAAGTGAAATGATTGCTGGATTGTGCAGCACCTGCAGAATTAGGCCCCCTGTGATGGACAGGGGCAGAGGTTAACGTCCTTTCCACATTCAAGAAAATAAGGCTGAATGCCTGGTTGCAGGTAAGGTCAGGATTATGGTTCAGGTTAWAAAATCAGTAGCCTCAAGAAATCAAATGGATGCTGAATTTACAGTGCTTTAAGTGGGTAAAGGTGACAGGCCTCTTTCCTTTTGAGATTACTTGTGTACAGTGCAGGTTAGGTAAGCATAAACGCAATTGCATTTAACACTAAAATTGTAAATCTAAAGCCTCAAAAAACACATATCATGCCAGATGATTACGAAGACAGATAGGATCAGTACAAACTAAAGTCCTTGCTTATGCTGAGGAAGTGGGACAAGATCAATGGATGTGTATGTTTATAGACACACACACACACACATGCACATATAAAAACTAAAAATAAATATTATTATAATATTTAGCATTAGATAATACAAACCCATATTATGTGTGTGTGTGTGTGTGTGTGTGTGTGTAGGAATAATATATGCAAATACATATAAAACATTAGGACTACAACATCAAATATCTCAGGATCCCAGCTGAATGACCCAAGATTCTCCAGAACTGCAACATAACCCTGCGGGCCCTGCAGTAGCTTTATATTTCCTCAGTTAGAGTCCAACTCTAACCTTACCCTGAACCATAGACTGGAAAAGTAAAGAAAAGCAAAGAAAACAGAGAACAAGGCCCCTCACGAGATACTGACAGTTTTTCTTTTTCTTATTCTGCAAGTTGGTTAAAATCCAGCAGTCATGTGGAATCTTCAGGCTATTCATTTTCTAATTGTATGCCTAACTAGCCTTAACAAAGGCTGGTCTCTACACCAAAAAGTAACAGAAGTCTCTGATGCTGCCCATGCCAGCCCCCTGCGTAACTCTCCAAGATCCACAGAGTTCAGCCAAGTTCTTCAGGTTTTCAAGACTTCCTAATCCTAACCCCAGCCCAACCCCTAACCTGAAATATGGATCAGGGATCATTTCCAGTGGCAGAGCAACAAGACAAGGACTTGGCTAAAACTGATGCATGTGCTCTTTCTTAATTCTGCAAGTCTTCTAAAATGCAGCAATAAATGTGGCTTTGGATGCCACTGATTTTCTAACACAAATCCTAACTCTAAAATGATGTATGACTGAGACACCACTATTCACACTGAAAGATAAGCCAGTGAGCATTATTGCTGCCAGCTCTCTTCTTAATGCTGTGGGTCATGCAGAACGCATCTGTAGCCTGGACTCCTGAAAATTTAGGTTTCCTAACTCTCACCCTAAATTGACCCTGAACCTCCAAATAAAATCATAGTCTATGGATAGGGCAGGAAACTCTTAGGTTTAAATTTAAGAAATCTAAAAATCAAGACAATAATTTCACCATGGCTTCACAGGGACTTTATACTTAGGAGAAAGGCAAGTATGGCTACAGACTGTGGCTTTCGCTTGTGTGTTCTGTATAATTGTCACGCTGTCATGCTATGAAGGTTCGATAGCAACGACTGAGACAGTAATATAATAATAATAAAAAAAGATGTTTATTTCCTCACACAAGTTCTTGGATTAGTAACATCCATTAAAATAATGCGATTACTAATTTAGGAAGGATAACACAAAACC
>NW_020450866.1:0-13194 GCF_003343035.1 Apteryx rowi
ATGCGCCTGGATGCAATCCTGTGCAATGTGCTCTAGGTGACCCTGCTTGAGCAGGGGGGTTGGACTAGATGATCTCCAGAGGTCCCTTCCAACCTCAGTGATTCTGTGATTCTGTAACGGAGAGCTCTGAAAGCTGAAAGAAGATATTGAAAGGGGCAGTAGCAAGGACGTATTCAAGAGGTGATCTTCAAAGACCAATGGGTTCAGAAGAGGATGACAAAGACAAATTTTAGCCATTCAGAGGCGTATCAATACCATTACCTAAAACTGTGGTGAGAAAGACACCACACTCTGACAGGAAATGTGTGCAACATAAGGGCATCCGCAGAGTCAAACATCTGCAGCTGTGTGAGGTTATTGCTTAAAAAACAACTACTGTGTTGACCATAGTGGAAGTGGGAAACAAGCATGTGACGGAGGTAGAAGAAAGCACTTTAGAGCAATTCACAGTGTGGTTTGCACTTTAGAATTGCTCTTCGGTTTTCACTTGGCCCATCATCCAGTGCCAGCTGGAGTGCTGCCGTACTTCTCTATTGCTGTGTCCTCTAGTGTCCTCAAGTCCTCAAAAATACTTGTTTCAGAAATGGTCACTGTCTCGGTCACCTTTTTCCCCACCTTCTTAACTATAGGGCCCAGGTTTGCTTTTTTCAGACATGTATTATTGTGCTCACTTGAGAAGTCTGAAACTAAAAATACTTGCTACCCAGGACTGCGATTCCATGTTCCAATCCCTTCAAAATTCAAAGACACACTTTATCCCAGGATAATCCAGGAGTTTTCTGGAAAAGTGCCAGAGTTTCTATATCTTGAACTCTAGGTAAATCGGACAGAAAAATGGTGACAGACCTGTGATCCAAAATGAGTGACTTGCACATATAATCACCTCAAAAGTGTGCAGGAAAAGACAAACCAGTTGAGTAATAGCCTGCAGTATGTTTGTAGCTAGCTTCTTTTGACATCCCTCTCTGCAAATTGCTATGGGGCAGCCAGAATAACTGATTCTCCACCAATCATTTTAAAGTGGGTGAGAAACTAAGAGTGCTATCCAGACACTATCAGTGTAAAGAAATAAGGGCTGGGACTCTCTATCATGGAGGCAAGTGGCTTTTATGGTGGTTATCACCAACCATATGCCTTTCTCTGCATGCCAGAGGTTGCACCCTCTCCTGCATTGCTGTAGCAGGTCAGCAGAAGTGAGCATGTGCCCACACATACGTCACTCCAGTCCCCAGCCTGGCCCAATGGCACCAGCCACATCCTTGGCAGCTTAGGCTCATCTGCTGCCAGTGGGGTAAGCAGACAGCTGGAGTCTGACACAGTTTTTTACACTGTGTCACAGAGCTCATCTGTTAGGTGCACAAGGATCTAAAATGCCATCATAGCTCTGCAGTTTTGTTTGTGGAATAACTAACAGGGAAAGCAATGAGGAGAGGTGAAATTGTGGATGAAGAGTTAGCTCTTGTCATTCACGATTTCAATTTTCTTCTAAATCTCTTTCTTTGTTGAGAGGTTCCTGTTTATTCCACTCGAATTTTCTCTTTCAATCAACATTCCTGGCAAAACAGTTACCAGCACTGCAGTTATAGTATTCGTAGCTAAAAAGGTTTCGCAATATGGGGAAAATCAGCAAGATGGATTTTATTGGCCTCCTTCCAATCTTCCTGAATTCAGTGGCAAAAATCTTGCTGGTACAAGAAAATCTCTTTTTCTGTAATCTGTGAGAAATCTATACATAGAAGTAGATTTTAAAACCATTTTCAATGAGATACTCGTTATTTAATGAGTTTCATTTTGTGAGTTCCAAATAGGATTTTCAACAGAATCCCTGCATCCTGAGCTCAAAATGTACTATAAACTTCCTACACCGTGCCAGGTGGAAATTCTGAGATTTCTTCCTAGCAATTTAAACCAGACCAACTCTTTCATCTGCTCAATCCCTCACAAAACCATCTTAAAAAAAAACACAAATCACAACACAACAAAAACACTCCAACAACAATAACCCTAACCTTCTGTTGTAGCTCAAGAATAAAACACTAAACTTAAAAACGAAATTGTGAGGGCACTGCTGTTTAGTAAAGAAAAATGGTTCGTGGTATGAATTGTTAAAAAAGAGATTTCGCAGTACAGTAAGCTAGCTATAATGAATAAAATGCAGAAGAGTGGAGAGTTAGAAATCAGTGGTTAGAAATGACACAAGCCATAAAAATGTGAATGCTTATTTGTAATGGGATCAGACTACATCATTTACGTAAAACATTTACTATGCTTTAGAATGATGTTTTATGCCAGGGTATCACATGTCTTTCTCTCCTGGTGCCCTCTAGCTCAGACTTTTGGAAAGATTTCATTTGTTTTGGGGGAGCATTTAACATATTCCTGCCACGTTGCATAAAATTCTGTCTCAGAGGAAGGTAATTATATTTGCCTGCTCAGTGTATGCTGAGAAACTCATGTTGAAACTAAAGGTTTCAGACAACATACCTTAGAAAAAGCTTTGCTGTAGCAGAGCCCTTGACCTGCAGAGATCCTCCTATGTTTCACTGTTAGATGGGCATAGCACCATCAGCATCAACAGGACTACTCAGAAACATGGAGTTAAGCACTTATTTGCAGATCCAGTCTTCCACATCAAAGACAATATTGTGAAAGAAGCCGAGAAATGGAAATGAAAACAGAAACACTTAAATGTCTCAAGCTGGCATTTAAAATGTGATCCTTTGGTGAACACTTAAGAACAAGTCCCAGCCAGGTGAAGAAGTGCTCCCAAGGCCACCACATGGCTTGTAGCAGAGCCAAGACAAAAATTCACATTAGAGACATACCCCTGTACAAGCGTTTTTCCACTACAAAGTGGCATGTGGTAGTACTCACCTTGTCCCACAGTGGAGAGAGGAGCTGATCCCGCTCTGTTCTGAACCTGTGAAACATCATGTTGAGCTTTAGCTGGCTTTGCCAGGATGCAGCTCCAGGGAGCTTGAGTCCGAGAGGGGTGACAAAGACGCCAGGAAGGGTAACCAGCTCGCCATGCACTTCACTCTCCCAGGAGGGCTACTGACACTGTCATGCTATAGCTCAAGAAATTATATTCCTTTTCTGCATCGGGAAGAGGACAGCTACCTCACCGAGGACAGTACTGAAGGTGACAGGAGTTGTAGTTCAGAAAAAGACTATCAGTGTGGCTTGGTAATTATTTGCTTTGTGGAAGTGCCTGGGGACGAATCAGGCTCTGTGGCATTTTACAGGCAGGCCCCACAGGCATTTCTGGCATTTATGCCTGAGGTGTGATGTTATCAGCAGAGCATTGCTACTATTTTCCAGAGGAAGGGATATCGTGAGCCAACGGTCTGCCGTAAAGATCAGGTACGTGTCGCCTAACACACAGATAAGTTTCTAAACCATCACTTCTGCAGAGGTTCCCAGTTTGAGCAGAAAAACATTCAAGAGTCCAGTTTCTAATTAACTTTCTAACTGAAATGAGAGAGCTGAGCAGCTATTGCAGCTGCCCTGCAGGTAATTTGGAGACGCCAGGAAGCATCCCTGATGTTTTAGAGCATTCCAAGCTGAAGAATAATATTTCCAATTTCATGTAAATTACCTCTGGTTTACAAAGACCATACCAGCTCCCTGGAGGGAAGAAAATGATGGTGACCCAGAACTGTCACTGATATTTCTTTTGCAAGGCTTCCCAGAAGCCTTGGCTTACTACAGTGTAACATAAGGATGCTTTTCATGTGACCTCTTTGTCCCTGATACTCTTGCTTGACAGTAGTGGTTTTGAAGTACTAAAGCAAGAGGCAAAAGAAAAAAAAAGAAAATAGGAAAGAGCAAGGGTAAAATAACTACCTACACAAGCAGCTCCAAAGGACTTTGCTACTCCTTTACCAGGAAAAATATTATCTAATGCTGCCCAAGGAAACATCATCTCATGGCCTTTTCCATCCAGTTCGAAGTTATGGCTACCTGAAACGGGCTATGCTTTATAGAGCAATGCTGTACTAATTATGGAAAGAAACCTACCTCATGTGCCCAGAGAAAAGTCCTAGGCAAAAGATGATTTGGGGGAAACAGACACAGGTTGCCTAAAAAGAACCCAAGTGCAGGTGCTTTTTTGAGAATACAAAAACTATATACATCAGCAGGGAATTAACAGCAAACTTCAAGATTACCAAGAGACTTTGCACTGTGGAATTATGGACCCTTTTTCAAACAATTATTTTTTAATCAAAAAAATCACCTATGTCAAAATCAAATTGTTTTGCAAAAATGTATTGCTTCTGACAAATTGCCACAAAATTTTATTTTAAAACAAAAAGCTCGTCACTCCAGAACACCTGGGATTTCATTTTGGAATTAGGAAATTTCAAGCTCCCATTGTGTAATTTGTGGGCTTTTGTGATTACATTCTTCTTGTCGTTACTCCAGGCCATGTCAAGATTATTAGCACATAAGAGGCAAATTGAAAGGAAGAGGTGGCAGAACAGGCAGACTGACTTTGTCCTCTGGCATTGAAGTATTCAGTGTCAATGGCAAGCAAAGGATTTCAAGCAGATGTCAGAGATCAGTAGTTTCTCCTTTTCTGATATCATCTGATTGGTTTTCTTCCTTGCAATAGCCCAACAAATGATATATGTTTCTTATTGTGCTAGCCTTTGTTCTAATGGCACTACTTTTAGAAAAGTTTTCTAAAAGCGTAATGAGAGGCTAAGAAGAGAATGAACAAACTGTACTGAAAGTAGAGGGGATGGTAGAAGCAATTTCCCACTTTATCCACTTGTCTGTCATTCCTTTTACATACAGGACATGGTCAGGTTCATAACGAATTCAACAGGAATATTTCCACTGAGTTCAGAGAGAACAAAAATCAGTACATTTAGAGTAATATTAACACATATTGACAACATTTAAAAACAGCTTTCTGTCTATGTGACACTGATCTTTCACCTTTGAGAGAAAAAAAAAACTCCCTAAAACAAAGCACAGAATTTGCTTGATATATACATCATAAGAAAGCTATGAAACATGAAACAAAAAGTAAAGGAGTTCTAGAGAAGTTGAATGACCCTCTCACATTTTTCTTCTCAGGGTAAGAAGCCAGAAAACATCAACTTTGTTCTGCCGGTTGTTTGAAGGCTTTTGCTTCTGGAGAGGCTCTTGGTAGACCAAAAAGTATTGAAGTTTTAGATATATATCCATATGCCAAAGCCCATTTCTAAAGCTCTGATTTCTAGAAGTTAGGATTCAGACTGATGAAATGCACAGTCTAAAGGGCCCTGCAACCCCATCAAATTGCTTAATATAAAAAATTGTCTGCTGTGGACTTACCTACTCAGTGTTTCTCTTCCATGGGAATCAGGCAAGGGGAGCCCTGTCAAAATCAGTGGAGTTACAACAATATAAAACATGTAATGGCTTTCTGTGGGTGAGTGGGAAGCACCGGTCTGAAAGACCATCCAGGGAACAGCAGTTTTGTCCATAATACAATTGGGAACTGAAAACAGGTGGGGAACTAAAAGTCCTCACAAATTCAAGCTGAATTTAGCTAATAGTTTTGTCTGTTAAAAAAAGAGTTTTAAGAAATTGAAGTGTTACTCACTTTTTACATCTGGTGTCATGAGCATGTACTACTTCAGAGCTGCATATGAGATGTGAGAGTTGAATGTTATTTTGAGATGGGGTAAAACCTTTCAGTTCAACACCAAGGCCCACTCTTTGGTATTTTTGTTATTTGCACAGTCCTGGGAATTAGGCCTTCCAGTCCTCTCCATCATACTGACACAAGTGTTTGGTCAGACATGCTGTGAGCCAGACCACAGAACAAATCTTGCTGAAATGGTTTTTATTAATTTTTCTGGATAGGTTAGTTTCCAGCTAGATCTTCTCTCCAGTCTGACACAGCTGCTCAAATGGCAGCACTGACACATGGCAGGTGGCGAGAATAAGCAACTCATGGCAGAGGTCAGACTACAGACTGGCAGCATCATTCCTTTTGGTAGCAGCTTTCCCACACTGATACCAGCTCACAACAGTTGTGGAACTGCATGCTAAATGTCAGGCGGAAAGCAGCAGTTTTCACTAAATATACACGTGAGACCCAAGCTAACTGGCAGACATGGATAGCACATAGAAGATAACTACATAGCGGTGTCCAAGGAATGTCCTCTATAGACTAAAAAATTTCTTTAAAAAAAATTTAATTGAGATTACAATTTTAGAAAGTAGCAATTTTACAAAAAGTATAAAATATGCAATTTCACACCAGAAATTTTGCAAAGGATATTACAAACACCAAAGGGAAATACAGTGGAACCAAACACAAAAGTTTAATTTATCCTTTCTCAGAAGTGTCTATAATTCTGACCAAAGTCTTTGCTCTCTGCTCATATTTGTCGATGTTTATTGTATTTACAGAGAATAAAGAGAATCTGCTTTGCTGTCAGGAGTGTTTAAAAAAATCTAAACACTTCATTCTGACAAGTCCAGACAAGCAGCACTGATGTGATACCAGCAAAAAAATAGACCACAGAAATCCCAAGATTTGAAAAATCAAACAACAAAAGCCAGAGCAGCAGGGATGTGATGCTCGGTGCTGTACAACTGCATTACAAAGGCAGGGAGATACCCGACATATTCCCACTCCACACCAGAATTGCCATTGTCGTATGTAGCTTCAGGCGTAGGGGAAAGTTGGGGTTTTTCAGATGAGAGGGTGTTTTTTCTTTTCTGGTTCTGTTTTTTTTTTTTTTTTCTTTTGGTTTCATATGTATTTTTAAAATCAGCAGGCAAAACAGAGAATATCCTGCATCTGGCACCAGAGATACACAGGGAAGTTCACACTGAGCAGTGCCTAATTCGGGGCAGGCAGAGCTGCCGTCCCCAGGGGCATTTCTGCGTTCCCTTCACAGGGCGAGGGCAGACCTGCACTGAGGAGGGAGGTAGAGGGGAGCTGGGAGGTCGACTGAGGAGCCCTGGCAGCGTGAGCCCCGCAGAGGAGCGCGCCTGACGCCACTGCCCACTTGGGAAAGCAGGTATTTGTCCAGGCAGCCGGAGGTGTCTCTCTCCTGGGAGGATCCAGGCTTGACCTCTCCTGGGTTTTGGCATACATATGGGCTCTCCCTCGCACAACACAGCCCGCAGAGGAAGTAAGGCTGATCCTGGAGGCCTTCAGCCCTCCCTAGCCTTACCCAACAGCACTGAGGTCAGCACGTACCCTGGGAATCACTTTCTATTTCTGTCCAAGTGCCTAATTTCTCATAGCAACTATTCGGCCAAACACAGCCTATAATCCAGATCTCTCCACCGATTCAGCACGTGTCCTAACCTCTAGGCTAAAGAGTGAGGAATCCTGATTTCTCTTTCTGATGAAAAATGATTCACTTTAAGAAGAGGGATTGGAAAATATCTTGACCAAGATTATATTAGGAGTTGGGGGACTTTCCTGTAAAGTAGTAAATGTGGGTTCATAATCCCTTTAGATAGGGAAGGGATATGATTCAATGTTTCCCACATCCTGGTTGACTAATCTAAATTAAAAGCACTGGGCCATGTAATTGGCTGACTGAAGGAAATGCCTAGTTGAACCTAGACCACTACAGTGCTCTGGTGATGGGGTCAAATTGCTTAAAGCTCACCCCGACCCCCCGTGATACTTCTGCTTCAAGAATAGCAGTGCAGGAAGAGTGAAGATTAGAGATCCAACACAATCTATTAATCCCTAAGATTAGGTTCGCAGGTGTGACTATGAAGGGTTTCCACTGGAGTAAGTAGGTTCCCTTTACCAAATTCAGGTTAGAGCGGTGAAGGAGCTTGCTAGAACCTGCCAAAAAGGGAAGGAAGACCAAAACACCCCAACACTTATGACAGTTTCTGAGTGGTGACATTCAGGTTTTTCAACAAGAGTGTAAGGCCAAATGTATGACAATGATGGCAAATCCCACAGTAGCTCCTTTAGCACTGCGTCACTACAGGATTCTTGAGCAGTAAGACCATTATGGAACTGCATAAAAGCCGTTGCAGGAACATAGTGCATTTTGTTTTTCTAGTTATCTGTCTCCTAAGAAAAACTTCCAATCCATGTACACTGCTAGTGAAATATTATCTCCCAAAAGTAATGTGCTGAAGGCTTGCATCTGATTCTGGCAATGGAGCTATGATATTTTTATCAGTGGTCCTGATCCCCTGTTGCTTGTTGCTGCTGTTCTGTAAAGCAGCACTACCACTTTATAGCATATGTAAAAGATAATGCTCCAGGCAGAGAGTCTGCCTGTCTCACTGTACTCAAATGGGATTTAAATTATACCTACCTGCACTTCAGCCATCTTTCCATAGTCTAAGCTCTGACAGAGAAATAAGGGTTTCAGAAGCATGAGAAATCATATTTCTTGCATTATTTTGGGTACAGTGGTAAAAATAATCACTGATACAATCCAACTTCTGTTGTTAGCGCAGAGAGAAACTTCTGCTTTCCAGGAAAAAACACAAAACATGAATCAAATGTCTGGGTGATGCGTTGGTAATTTACAACGTTGCAGAAAGGCAGTCACTAGCAAAAGCAGAAGGAAGAGGCATGGCAGAGGTGAGACTGCATGAGAGAATAGTCCGATAAAGAGATTGCCCACATGAGTGTGGGTAACCACGTTTAGATCCACAGGTGTCTCATTAAGTAACACACAAAACTTTCACTGAACTTCTAATTTTTACTTTCAGTGAAATTGATTCTATGGTTATTCAACTAAAACAGACTTGGCATGCATTCAAAGGTTGATTATTTTGTAGAAAGAGACACCCAGACAGCCCGTTCTTTTCCTCCGGCTTTGAGCAAGCTCCTCGGGAAGAGGGCTTGTCTTTTTGAATGTTTTGTAAAATGCAATTTACATCTAATGTACAATAATAAAAATAACAAACAGTAAAAATAGCAAACAAATGATACCACTCTGTACCTCACATATACTCAAACTGCTCTGTGTGTTCTCTTTTCAGTTGCACCATCTTCCCCAATGACTGAAAAAAACCTCCCTCTTCTTCTTTGTCATACAACTTCTTCAGAAGTTTGATCTTTCATGCTTAGAGGAGCGGAGAGGGAACCAAGCAGTTCCTTAAACAAAAGTGGAATTTACAGTGAATTTATTTTTACAAGGGCCCAGAGACTTTATTGGAAACTCAACCCAACAATAATTTAAAGTGCAAAACTCATAAAATGGGGTCTCTGTCAAAACTGTGAGTTGACCGAGGGAGTGATGGCCATGAAGAAGCCAAACGAAATTAGGATGCAGGTTTCATGCTTGTGAAAGCTGAAAGACCAGCAGGGTATTTTTAACTTGATCAGTCCCCTGAAGCGGTGCATGAAGCAGCACCGCACCTTGGAGGGGTGCCCAGCGCCAGGCCCGCTACACCAGGATGGAGGGGAAGCGAGAGCTGCTGTGCTGCCACCAGAAATGCCCATCAGTCACGTCCCAGCTGCTGCCCATCTGGTCTCCCTGGCAAGGGTTGAGTTATTCCCATTCCAGACTTAAAATGACTGTTTGAAAACACTTTGCATAAAAAAGGTGAATGAGAGTGTGTCTGCCCATGATCGTTTTGATTTGACAGGGACATGCCTATTTAAAGTGAGCTATGGCATTCGGATATTCCCCAAGAACAGTTCTCTCCGGGGCATCTTTCAGCTAGCCTGGAAGTTGACCAGAAAAGATCATAGCATGATTTTGTTTCTCAAGATTAAGCAGATAAATCTGAAAACCAGAAGAACATAACTGAAAGCTAACTAAAGATTTTTCCTCTAAACCTCTAATATAGTCTAAGGCAGGGAAATTCACAATATTTGCATATGATATGCTCAAGGAGAAAATTCAAGTCTATTACTAAGTATCATAGTCTTGTTTACAAATGATGCGAGTCTGCCTTTAGGGAAGAAAAATGAGCAATCCCCAGTGCTTTTCTCACAAAAATCCCCAAATACCTCTGCAGTTCCTTGCTAGCAAACAACCAAGAGGCAACCAAAAACTTGCAATGCAGCCAAAGTCCAGGGCTGTTAGTCAAGTGCAAAAGTGCTCTTTGGTATCACATGTAGAGTCTCAAAGAAATGTTTTATTATGAGAAATACAAATACAGGACCTGTTCACTTTAAATATAATACAGGGCTCCTTGGTTTAATACTTACCTTTCAATCTCTTAGCAGAAACAATGGAGAATATTCACTTGGAAATGCACAGGCCAAAAAAATTTTCTAATTTTTGAAGCTTGGGTTTTTTGATGGCAGCTATTCAAGGTGCTACTATTAATGCCTTGTACCATGGAAATAAAAGAAACAGCACAGAATGTAGCCATCTGTTTTACAGTATAAATGGCAATAGAAAAAGGAATTACCTACACAATAACATGCAGAACAACAGCAATAAAAGGATACAAAAACAGTGAGCTGCAGTATTGCAAAGCTACTGTATATAAATAAATATGCATCTGTGTCTACAAATTATGTCTTACAGTCTCAATAAAATTACTTACACATTTAAAGTACCAACAGCCAGGTCTCATGACTTGTAACTAACTGGTTGTCAGGCATTGTTATTTCATGGCTTATTACTTTCTAAACAGTGTGGCTACTGATGAAACAGTGAAGCTATGTGTAGTATAATACAGATTAATTAACCTCCTTTAAACCCTCCCCAAACTTTAAGCATTATTATAGATAGATCAGGGCAAATAATTCTTTTCATCTGCAGCACCAGTTAAAAAAGTGGTTTGCCCTAAAAAATTGCATAGAATAATAGAAAAAATTCAAGTTCATCTTTCCCTTGAATGCTACACTTTGTTCTGGATTGTGAAACTGAGTTATAAGGCGTTAATGAGCAACTTCCATGGCAGCATGTAAGTATACTTTGTACTTCCAAAGAGTTACATACACACACTTATATAAAAAGAATAAGCAACAAATGAAAAGGTAAAAGGAGACAAGAATGACTGAAGGCTTAGAAGCTTTTAGATGAGTAACAATAATTGAAATTTGCCTTTATTTCATTTTGAAGATACAAATACATACATCAGCAAGAATGATCTCTATAAAACGGTGATCAGCACAAAAAGGGTTCTTTGGAAACTGCTAAGAAGCAAACATTTCCATGACACAAGGAGAAAAGGACAGCTCATAAAATAAGATGTTACAAAATTAAAAATTACAGAGCTCCAAACAAGACTAATTACCTTATGCAATGCCAGTGGAAAAGATATTATGAAGGAAATGTAGCATTATAAAAAGTTTATGGAGTTATAGGAACAGTCAGAGGATCTTCAGTTCTGTTAAGTAAAGGGGAACAAAAGGAAAAGTTCAGCTGTCATGCAGTGACCAAAATGAACTGTTCGGAATTAGAAGGAGATATCCCTTAGACATGTACATCTATGTGCTCTCGTGAGTGTAAAGAGTGGGAGGTTAGAGTTTGTCGCTGCAGTATCTGACCCTGATGATTTGCCCAAAAGGCAAATACCAGACTTGTCTAGACCATTGAGCTGATCTGCTCCAGTTGTTTTAATCCTTTGGTAGCTTGCAATCAGATCACTTAATTTGATACTAGTCAAACATACAGTTAGTTGTATGCTTTATTCTTACAGCTAAGAGCATACAAACTTGGTATGAGGGAGCTACCTGTTACAGTCAATTATTGCTGTGGCTTCCCTCTGCCAAGCTCAGGTAGCGCAGCTGAGATTGACTGCTGCTGTCGGAAATTGCTCTGCCATACCTGCAGTTTAGTGCTAGTGTCTCTCCATTGGGCACAACTGCTACAATCGCCTTTCCACTACGACAGAACGACACATGAAATAATAAAACAGTAGTGCTATATCTCATTCCTGAGGCTCTCTATCCAGGCTATTCTTAGAAAATTCATTAGCAGTATCTGATTTTTTAAAAAAAGTAGAGTCCAAATGAAGATATCCCAGTTCAGTCACCGTATCATCTCACTTGCGCCCCATTTCATGTTCCCCCAATTCTTCTCTCTGCTCCCTCTTCTCCCATCCAGGATTAGAATCAGCTCTTTCTCTAGTCTTGCCGACATGAGAAAATGGTACTGATTTCATAACAAACAAGCCAATTTTGCTCCAATCAGTTTGAGACTTCTTAAACTTTAAAGAACAGCATGCCTTAAGCGGTTTGACTCAACACACACTGTGCGAGTTAGTTAAATGGGCACACTTGCCCTGGGTGAAGAATCCCTATGGGCAACTTTAAAATTCCCACCACACCTTCCGCCTCAGCAGACAGATAACGTGACTGTGTGGCATTTCCTGCAGCCATCACGTCTGCGTAACTGCAGGAGCCGAGTTTTGTCCATTCTCTGTATGTATAAAACGTATGAACACAACAAAACATATTATGTCCTATTCATTTACATAATTAACAGAGAGGGGCATCATACATATTGAGAAAATCCTAATACATGATGAACAGGCTGTTGAAACCTATGACAATTTGCACAGAACACATCTGAACCTGCCTATATATATATATTTATATATTTATACATATGTATGCCCATGTCCATATATTTATGTGTGTGTATGGATATCATAAATATACGCGTGTGTGTGCTTGTGTGTGTGTGTATAGGTGTCCGTACGCGCGTATGCATGTACGCAGGCGTGCGCGCCCCCACAGGCTGGCTGGCCGGCGGGTGCCCGGGCCAGGCCGGGCCGGGCGCGGTGCGGTGCGGGCGATGCCGGGCCGGGCGGGGCCGGGCGGCGGGGGCCAGGTGAGCGGGAGGCGGCGGCGGGGGGAGCCGGCCCGCAGGGGGTTACCGCGGAGGAGCATGACTTCATGCGGCTGCTCGGCTCCGCCGGCTCGCCCCCCCGCCCCGTTTCACAATCCCGCGGCGCTCCGGAGGGGCGAGTGGTGTCAAAACCCAGCGCACACAGGCGCACCCCCCCACCCCGTGTTCTCATGCCGGATTTTCCCAGGCCGTGAATAATCTCGAAGCCCCCTCGATAAAAACACGTCCAGGGATGCCCGGACCTCACTCAGCCCGCCAGCCTCGCCGACGAGAAACGGGCACGGGCCGGAGCCGAGGAGCCGCGCCGCCGGACCATGAAGTTTCTTGGGGGCTGTAAGTGGGCCGGGCCGGGCCGGGGCCGGGCCGCCGCTCCGCGCCGCGCCGCGCCGCTCACGCCGTGTCTCTCTCCCGCAGGCTGGGGCCGCGCCGCGGCCGCCCT
>NW_020450866.1:13395-216747 GCF_003343035.1 Apteryx rowi
GGGGCCGGGGCCGGGGCCGGGGCCGGGGCCGGGGCCGGGGCCGGGGCCGGGGCGCACACACGCACACACACACAGCCGGCAAGGTGCGCTGAAGCTTCCCGTCGTCTCTCCCCAGATGTGCGAGAAGTTTACCGTCTGCGAGAACAGCATGGAAATGCTCGTCCAGAACAACCTCAACCTCCCCAAGGTGACGGAGGAAGACGGGTGCCTCCTCTCCGGCTTCAATGAGGCAAGGGCTCAGGACCCCCCTCCCCGTCCCGTCCCGTCCCGTCCAGTCGCGACCGCAGCCGCAAGCGCACGAGGCGGCAGAAGGACGCGCGGGCGGCGCCGCGGGGGCCCCCGGTTCCGCGGCCGCGCTGCCGCCTCCCTGCGCCATGCGGGCACGGGCGGCGTCGAGGCGTTTCTGAGCCCTCAGTGACTCTCCCCCCCTTCTCTCATTTTAGGAGAAATGCCTGAGGAAAATCTCCAGCGGGCTTTTCACGTTTCAGACATACCTTGAATATGTACAAGAAACTTTCACTAGCGAAAGGCAAAAAGTTGAATCGCTGTGCTATAGCACAAAGCATCTGGCAACCACCATAAGACAGATGGTGAGTTTTTTTCCTTTTTATTTACTCAGATAACTCTTACAGCTTAGCATTGGCATATAGTCGGAGAAATAGGATGCTATGTAAAGTTGAACATTTTCCGCTTTTATTTCTTTCAGTAGGAGCAGGTTGACGGCTACATAGCTCCTTATGCTCAAATATTTACCCTTATGACTAACTTATGGATTTTACAAGCTTTTTTTAAGAAATGATTCTCCTTCCTACTTTCTATTGTTATTTCTAACTTGCAAACCAACTCCAACAATTAAATGCATCATATGGTTTTAAGAACAAATATAATAATGCTGCCTGGCTGATAAAAAGTAGTAAGATTTCTCCTAAGTTTATTCGTAATTAAGGAAATGCAGTTCAGTCCTAACCTCCTAAAGTCACAGATGCCTAAAAAGTAAAAATAAGTATTAAAAACCCCCACAAATAATAACAAATACAATTTTTAACAATTATTAGTTTTCAGAACTCTCAAAAACAAACTTTCAAGCAGAAGTTCTATGTTATGTTCAAACACCAGTAGTTTAAAAACCAATGAAAGCAGTTACATTCAGAATTAGGTTAATGAATTGACTAAGTAAGAGGTGCTGCATATTGAAGAAGTGTATTTCTTGCTTGCAATCATCATAGAAAAAAAGTCTTACTCCTTTACAAACACCTGGCTCTTTTTGATTCAGTAAACTAAATGATACTTACTTCTGAGAGTTCTTTTCTGTGTTTTGGAGTGCTTTGAAAATTCACTTCATTCCTGCAGTGCTTACTCAGGCAAATAGTTTCACTGATGACAAAGAATGTATTCATGTTAAGGGTTATTAACATGAGTGAGAATCACCCAGGTGAGTAAGGACTGCAGAATTAAGAAAGGCGGAAATTTGCTACAAGGTGTTTTTCAGCATTTGAAAAGCCCATTGTGTGTTTATAATACCTTTACTAACGTATGTAACTTCACCATTCTTTAAGTGAAAGGGAGCTGAACTGCTTTTTCACACTTTAATAGCTTAGAATAATAGTCTTGTCATCAGAAGACAACTGACTACTGACTTCAAACTTCATATATGAGTTTGTAGAAAGTTTGTTTTATAACTGAGACTAGCCTTTTTGAAAATAAAAAAAAAAGATAGATTAGTTAGAACAAGCAAAATTAAACATAATGGATCTAATGAAAAGCTCAATAGCAAAACTTCCACAAGGAATATGTTTGAGAAGGAGGTACACATGCTCTTGTCATTTGTTAAAGGGTAGTAGAGAGCCTACAAACAGGATGAAGCAGATATTTTGTTTATTGTTAGACTTCTAGAACTCAAATCAGATTGTCTAAAACAGCTCAGTAATTTGGGGGAGTAATTGCTATTTTCAAAGGTCATGCAGACACTTCATAGCAGAAGTTCTTAAAAGGCATTTGGGTATCCAGCTGCCACCACTGTCAGTCAGAATTAGGTACCTGATTCCTGTTACACATCTTGCTGTTAGGATCCCACACATCAATGAAAGTTGGTAAGACTTAATCTCCTGTGAGCCTAAATGCCTGGAAAGAAGAACTAAGCAGCTAAACCTGCTTGGCATCTTTGGAAACTGTAATCTACTACAAAAACGAGAGAGAAGGGGAACATCATCCAAATAATTTATGACTCAAGACATAGTAGCCATTACGGACTAGGACAAACTGCATTCAGCATCATCCCAACTAACCACACTGTTAGCAGATACCAAGAAAACATGCATTGACCTATTCAGTGCAGTGTATTTGCCAGGAATGAAAGAGGTTATATTCAAACCAGAACATATTTTATAGATTAAAGAAGACCCTTTGATTCTTCAGCAGCAGTAACACCAGACATAAAGGTACCTCAAATCACACAGAGGAAGTGGGGCTATACACAAGCGCATGTCCCATGGAGGTCCAACAGAACCAGCAGGGAGAGGGTGCATATGCAGCTGGTTGGAAGCATGTTCTACATATAAACTGATGCTTATGGACAAGACTGATTATAATGTTCTAACAATTGCACCTTTACTGGCTTTTTTCATAGGTGATAAATCCTGATGAAGTGATCATCCCAGACTCAGCCACCCAGAAGTCCCTTCTTGCAAAGCTGAAGTCGGATAAGACCTGGATAGAGAAAATCACCACACACCTTATCCTCCGAGACTTTACTTCGTTTATGGAGAAAACTGTGAGGGCTGTTCGCTATTTGAAAAATACCAGGAGTTTCAGTGTTTGAATGTTTTAATTCAGGCACAATCCTTTGTTACAAATCTGTCATGTGGCAGATGACAGTGTTGTTCTGTTTTAAGAACCAGAAATAGTAACAATGGTTTGCATTTATATATATTCTCATTTCCTTCTAGGAACCTATTTATTATATTTAAAATATTTATTCATTTCTAATGTTGCCTATTTATATTTTCAATATTTAGTAAATAATTTAAACAGAAGACCTATTTCATTTCATTTCTAATGGTATATTCATAATATCAACTGATTTAATACATATTTAACAAAAAATTAATTTTGGAAGCTATTGTTGTATAGCTTATGCTCTTGAAGTATTTGAGACATGGTATTTATGATCTATTTATATTTTTAGAAAAAATAAAAGCTGATTTAAAAAACTGTATAACCTGTCTGAATTTTAAATAAGACTAAGGAACTCCTATGTACCCAATTTTAATACCTACAATTATCAAATAACTATTTTCAAGAATTTTTAAATTTTACCTGTATCACAGATAAAGTTATCTACATACAGTATCTCCCTCCCTCCCTCCTTCTCTTTATATATATGTATACACACACAAACTAGATCAATATGAAATTATTAAAATGGCATATAAAGGAAACATGAACTGAACACAGATAGCCCTTCAGAATAAACATGATCAGGATAAAACATCATTGCTCTTGAGAAACAAACTAAGAATGAGTCCCCAATATTTAACACAGATCACTCTATTAAAACGGCAATCGTTTTTAAGTAGATAGTTACAAATCATGCAATCTATTTAAAAAAAAAAAAAAGGTCAGATACCAAATTAACAGGTTTGATATTGAACCATTGGCTGATTATTGCTGTCAACCAAACAAATTTTCCAAGCTTCATTAGACATTCTTCCCCCCTCCCTCAGGAAGCGGAGAAAATATCAGGCCCTTTCCTTAGGTGGTATAAATCAATGGATCTTTGCTAAGATGCTGACAGCTTAATCCATTTGTCTTTTATCGTTTATCATTTACAGTCCATGGAGCAGTCACACAACAAAATGAATATAAATCGTTGAGCACTGTATAGAAAAAAAAAGTCCTTAGCTTGAATACCAAATCACTGATATGTTACTTAGCTGTACCATCTGTTTCCTTGTGGCTGTGCACGTACCTCTCATAGCCAAGCTCAGAGGGATTTTAGCTCATAGCATATACAAAAGTAGCCCCTGGCGCTTCGTCCCTACAGTGTAAGTGGTGGACCATTAACTACCATCTCTCCTGAGCACGGTACTGCAGAGGAGGAGATGAAAGGGATGTCATGGAACGGGGATGAGGATGTTGCTAAATTCTGCTTTTCCCCTGAGCGATTGTCCGCACGTGCTCTACTCCTGGGGATGCCAAAACAGTGACTAGCCCACTGTGCCGCTGACCCAAGTGGTCATTTTAAAGATGTCTGTGGCGAACAGAAGATACTGCTTTAGCTCTTCTGGCATGTGCTCTAGGAGACAGGAAAATCCGCTTTGGCTTTTTCAGAGCTTACTGTTACAGATATTTTCTTAGCGACCATTTGGTTAGAAAACCATTCTGGCCCTTGGTATGTCCATAATAGCTATGGGGGAGCCATGAGGATTACCTAAATCATTTTGTCCTGTCAAGTAAAATGCAATAATCCATCTTACAGCCACCAGGTCTCTGTCTTGTATGCATGCAGCTTTGAGAAGGAAATAAGGTACATCAATCTATTGGTCTGGTTGAAACTCCAGAACATCTACAATAAGAATTCAGTATGAACTCTTACAAAAAATATATATATGCCTGAGTGAGACCATGTATTAGCATTGAGACTTGCATCTCCTCCATTCTCTCACTTGAGAAAGCAGGTATCAAAAATACATCCTCTGCTGACAAGCACAGTATGGATCATACTGTATCTGCTTCAAACAGGAGACCCAAATGACCTAAAAGGAATTAGTTCTCACAGCAGGATCAAATTTTTTTCCCCACAAGGATCCAAAGTTGGACCCTTTAAGAACTTTCTTACTCTGTGACAAGAAATAGAATCAGCTCCTGGCCTCACCTCTCCCAGTATCAGGTGCTCGGCTGAGGTCACCATTTGCCACTACCTACACTTCAGCTAACTACAAAGTTGCACTGAGCTCCTCCTTGTGCCCCAGAAGGCAATCTAGGACACCGGAGCTGCAGTCTCACGCAGGAGATGGATCCATGTCTCCACTTCCCACTGGTATCTCAGGCCACCCCAGTTTGCTGCCATTCTAGTAATGACGTACAGGTTACTATATGTCAGGATGGAGAAGATGAGCAACGATCACTGCTTGCTGGAGCGTGGGGGGAAACTGTTGCTAGGAAGGTGGTAGAGGTTGCCTTGAAGTCGTTCATGGAGTGAACAGCATCACTGACATTGCATCGAGCTACTGTCACTGCAGCCACCTGCCATGCTCAGGGGAAGCCGGGCACCTAAATGCAGCAGTTGCCTCATTTACCACAGTTCTGCTGTCACTGTGTCAACTTCAGGGAATATGTCCCCAGGGTAAGTACCGTTTGCCAAAATTTACACAAACTGGTGCCTGTGGCAGAGGAACACTCACAGTGAAGCATTCATATGGAAATCCGAGGAGAATTAAACACTGTCGAGCATGTTATGGAACCTCTCACTGACTCACTTAATTTCCTTTTTTCCAATTTGCTGTGTATATCACTACATAAAGTATTTACAATAAGCAGTGAACATACACAGACATTTATTAGTCGTCAGGCCGGTGAGAACACATACAAAACTAGAACAGTAAAAACGAGCGTTCCAAACTCTAACAATCAATCCCAGAAAAATAACTATACTATTGTTAGCAACAAATACCTTAACATTTCTACTAAATAGAGCTTCTCACAACTGACAGCTAACTCATTAATATCAAGAAAAGAAGGGAAAAAAAAACGCAATTGCTAATAATTGCCTACAAAAACTAGGAAACTGTCCAGTACTGTGTGCCTTTTGGCTGCCGATGTGCAGGACTAGCATCTTCATGACATATTCTGAGTCCAGCTAGCATTCCTCTACGTTTGTACTGAATCTCTGCTCATTAACTTTACACAGAATTTTTGGAATGCTCAACAGATTACAGACTCCCTTTATCTTGAATTAGCTTTCCCAATGCAGGAAGAGGATAGAGAAAGCTAAGTTAAAAAGCATGTGTAAAATCTACAGTATGCGACAAAAAGCCCACAGGACTGAGACAGTGTCAGAGGAGTAAGAGAAAGAAAACATGCCTCAATGCTGTGAACACAACACTAAAATCTTGGGGGGGGGGGGGGGGACGACTTTGAAAGGACAAAATACAACTTAATACTAAGGTATATTTAAAAAAAAAAGAGAGAGAAAGAAGAAAAAGATATCAGTCCTGATCCACTTCCCAGTCTGCAGTATCATCCCCTGCCCAGTTAGCCTATGTACTGATGTAAACATCTAATTTTGGCAGAAAGAACAAGAGATACTTGAAAAAAACTTTCCATTTTTGGCACCTTCACTGATTTCATTAATGATTAATGGTTATTGAGATTAGCAAGACAGAGCTGATGCTACAGGGAGGGGAGACTTATACCATGAGCAAAGCAAGGGGAACAGGATCACTTCTTTCAGCAGTAGTGTGCTGTCAGGCTGGCTTAGCTATATTCTGCAACATCACCCCAAAGTTTGCAACTGTTACTTGTGACTAATATTTTTTCAGCATTCAATTTAAAAGATAAAACAGAGCAAAAGTAAATACACAACAGCATATCCCAAAGTCAGATCCTAACGATCTAAAAGTGTTGCCAAACATATATTATTATAAGCCTGTGATATTTGGTGGAGAGTTTTCTTAAAAACCTAGCTTAGGAGTCAAATGATCAGATAGCAATTTCAGATCTCTGAGTGAATATCTGTCTTCTTCCTGGTAATAAGGGGAAAAATGCAAACTTTGCAGGCTCCGATACTGAAACACCATCTCCTCCCCCCCAACTCTTAACCAAATTAGTGAATTTCTGTAATCTCATTGTATTTAACCAAATCTCAGTTTACTGTCAACACTAACTTTTAAACTTTTGGGGTCATCACGTAATACAGCACAGAARTTCTGCAGTCGGAACCTCTGGTAAGTGACCAGAACCTAAGAAGATTCAATCTTCCATGAGAAAACCTATATACGAAAAACATCAAACATTAATCTTCGAGGTCAGAAAACCTAGAAGATTGGATTTACCCTACCACAGTTCTTGCTATCAGACAGTGCTTACCTAACACAGCAGTTACAAAATTTTACCTTGTTTCTATTGTACTCAATGCCAAATTCCAACTGGTTTCAATAAGAGCAACTATATGTGTGATTAGTTGTTTCTTTATCTCTTCAAAGCATGCATTCATAAATAAGGTTCTACATTCTGCCCCATATAAAGAGGCACAATATTATGTATAAGCAAATTATATTAACATTTTTATTACCTGAAAATCACTTAGAGCTGTTACACACACACAAAAGTAAAATCACCTATGGGAAGCTGAAAGTCCAGTCCTCAGCTCACTACTGCCCAGCAACAGTCCTTGTCTCCTCTTCCACTTCTAGCAATAATTTCTGAAGAGACACAGAGGGAAGAATGACCATATCTTGACTTCACTTGTGGATCCCACATTAGCACGTGTTAACAAATATGATCAAATTCAAAGATGTTCCCCAGATTGCAAGAGCTATACCCCTCCTAATCAAAGGGCTCAATGCCCTGGGATAGGGCTGTAAAAAAAGGAAATTGTTGAAAGAAAGACCATTTAGGACAAAGGGAGATGTATAGGTAATCTTCCAATCTTGCTAGAAAGGGGACTGCTTTCCAATTGCACAGTTATTAATTGCACCATTTGGAGGTCTCTACAAGAATAAAGTGGATCCTGAGAAAGAGAATCAGAACTTAAATGGAAATTTCAGTTTATTTCATTTTTCAGGCTGATGATTGCTCATTACTTTGCAGTTACTTGAACTTCTTAAGTTATTTTTAATAAAAGTTCAGAATTGATTTCTTAATCAGAAAAAATATAACAGTAAATTTCCTTTTCCCCTAGATAAGCATCCCCTTTGCCTTACCCATCTCCTAATCCTGAATTAACCTAAGTATAAACAAGAAACAATGCATGCAACCCAAAAGCTTAACCAAGAAACAGTTGTTGTATTGCACACCATCATGGAAAAGTATTTAGAAATTGCAATTAACTAGTCACTTGTAAAAATTAAATTAGTCATATGACATTTAACCAGGATGTGGTGTTTACTCCTGTGGTGAGAAAAGATGTAATGAGCTTTATTTCCAAAATTTAACATGAGTGTCATCATAGCTTAAATTCCAAGTCTGTAACAATATTCCCCAAAATATCCAGGGCATATAGTTTCTGGTTTAGGATTTTTTCCTGTTAAAAAGCAATTTCAATTTTTTTCAATTTCAATTAAATTTTCAATTAAACCATGATGCAATAAAAATACATTTTAAGAAACACTTTGTCATCTACAGCCATTTCATAAGACAGCTGTAAAAAGACAAGATGCACTGGTTTTATACATACCAATATAGGGACCTGCTGTACCAAAATGATGAACATCATTTGGGTTTGCAAGTTTTTGACATGTTCAAAAGCTATATGTTTTAGGTTAATGTGACTTTTGCTGATGAATTATTTCAAGGCAAAAGCATGTATCCTTTGTTTTGTAACTGTAATGAGATACATTACAGTGACCTTATACTAACTACATCCACGCCAGGAATTTGTAGCAAAACCAAATATTTGTTCCAAATTCCAAATCCCTACTTCATGATTTGCCAGTCCTTGAAGAGGTTTTGGAGCAAAATATTAGGTTCCACTGTAGATTAAACTGTTCATATTGAAAGCCAAATATCTTGCTTTATTCTCTCCTACTAGTGACCACGACAACACACAGCACAAAAAGTCTTTTCACGTCATACTACCATGCACCAAGACCACAAAACCCATCCAACTCACAAGACTCCTTCAGCATCACACACTAAATATCACAGCAGCACAGCAGTCTGCTGCTCCTTACCTGATGCACACATCTTTTTCTTACTTGTAACCTTTTCTTACTTCTTACTTTCCACTTTAAAAACTTTGGCTGCTTTTCTTACTCCTTAGTCTTCTTCTGATCAAACCTCCCTTTATTCTCTGTTTTTCTTTATTCTGTGTTTTCAAGAACTTATCCTTCTCCCTTCTTTTCTTTTTAGCCTAATATATTTCTCCTCCGTTACATTTTTGGTTACACCCACACCCTAGGACAGTTTGTCAAAGATGGAGCCTGCAAGAGATGCTATGCTGAACTGGCTGTCACAACAGCAGGCTGAAGAGTTACTGCCCAGCAGGATTACCCAGTCATACCAGGTTGTAACTCACCTTCTAACTCTGGCTGGACACAATGAATGGGAAAGCAATTTTTAAAAATATATAGGAATTATGCCTCAAAGGTAAAAGCACCACCAGTTGTTGTGGTCAGTATGACAGAGTGAGTGAGGTATGTACAAGGCAGGACACCATATAGCTTCTTGCTCATCCTAACTTCCTGATGCTTTGCTAGTAATTCACATAAGCCAGGCTGGAGAGAGGAGAAACAGTACTCCAGCCCATCTCTTCAGTCCTGGGGCGAGGACAATCCCTTTTTCACAGATACCTTCCTCAGAGACCAGACAAGCCACTGTCTGGTGTTACTCTCACAGGATGAGGCCAACAAGGGTGCTGGCACTTTGGACAAGGAGAACTGTTGTCTTCCACATGTGATAGGACCCTGGGCATGGGATTGCAGGTCACTGTAAGACAGAGAAGCAAGAACGGGGCATTTGCCTCACTTAATGTCTTCAAGACGCAAGTACCTTTACTTCTGGCAACAAGCACAGTAAACTAGGAGCCACTGCAACCTTTGGTCCCCCTAAGACTGGTCCAGGTGGAAACGTTCCCCAAGCCTCACACAACTGTTCGGCATCAGGTACAAGAGGTTCCAGTGACAACCTGCCAATTGGGGTATTTCACCTGATGCTAAGTTAACCACACACAGAGTCCACCTCCACTTTCCAGGCAAAAGACCCACAGCTGAGCTGTTCCTATGTCCAGGTAAGGCCTGATGAAGATATGTCACAGTGGGTATACTCTTCATGTGAACACATGTGAAATAAAATAATCACTAATGCTTTCATTCATCTCAGACTGTAATCAAAGTGTAAACTTGAGCTCAGCTGTGGAAGTCGCTGCTTGATTTTCAGTAAGCAACATTCACCTATTATTCCAACATTAGCGTTTATATGTAGTCTTAAAGGACTGAGTCACAAAGTCCACTACAGAAAAAAAAAATCTGTATTTGGCTAGAAGAACCACTGTTTCACTTGAAAAAGATCTTTTGATCAATACAGTCAAGCAGGGAAGCTCATGTTTGTTTGGTCTTTTTTAAATACCTCCCATTCCAGTGAAATAAAACTTTTTGAAGTTCTACTGGAAGAAATGGGAAAAGTAAAAATTAGACATTAAGACACTCAGAACAAGACCTAATTTCAAGTCCATACCCTGCAGTGTTCCACAGCTCTGACACGTATTTGAGTTACTTCACCCCAGAGACCTGTCCTCTCCCCCCAGCACCACAAAAAAAGAAAAAAGTTTTGATAAAACTGGCATATTCCCTAAAGTTATTTTACAGAATTAAGATTTCTTCAGAGGAAACCATTTAACATATTCTTTCAAAGGACACTGATCAGTTCTTAGAAGCACATCTGAACTTTGTAAAAATGACAATAACTACAAATAATTCAGATAAATTCAGAAGGTTGCAGCCAAAGGCTCCTTCATTGAACGTTGAAAAAAAAGTTTCTCTGACTCTGTTTTTGCTACTTATGATTAGTTACCAAGATTTATGGTTGATACTTATTCTATTTTTGAGAGAAAAAGGAGAGTTTATTTAAGGTGTTTCACTCATCTTTTAGTTAGAGAGCTGTATTAAATGAAACATCGCTTGGTTGTGTAAACATAAGAATTTTTATCCTACCTACTGGCATTCAATTTCATTTGGCTTGTGTGTACTATAAAGGACACTCTTCTTGAATTTAAAAACCCAAAGGTTCTACGCTAATGACTTTCTGAACCATATTTGATTTTTTTTTCAAGAGAACAGTAATTGCATTTATTTCCACAATAGCAGCAAATTACTAAAAATTTGCTATCCTATGTGTATAAAATGAAATTTTAAAAGCAAAAATTGCACAAGCAGTATTTATTAGATAACTTTAAGTCTTAAAGAACTGAACTACAACTACTTTTAAGAGAAATTTTTAACACAGTGAAGTTCCAGAATCTGGCCCCACACTTTATATATCCATGCTTATGTACATACTTTTTAACACAAGAGACAAGAATGCTTCCCTATTTGTCTGCCTCTTGCCAAATACTATTATTCTTGGAAGGCAGCCAGTGAAACCATGTGGTGGTTAAGACCCACAAACCACATCCCCAAATATCTGACATACAATAGGGCATATGAAATATACTTTTGCAGGTGTTTGGGTCCGTCCACCCACTGTTGCAGTTTGGTCATTGTATAACCCCCGTGAAATGCAAAATTTGACTTCGAGAAATCTTATGATATTCCACTAGATTCAATGGAAGAAAAGACGTTCCTGTTTTTGATTAAAACCACTATCAAGTACCAACAGACTTCATTATTATTGCAATGAGGATCAGTCAAGAACAGAGATCAGAATCTGAACTCCTTTCATAACTTAAGACATATGAGCAATTACATTAAACTCAAGTTACCATTAGAAAAATTGGCACTAAAAAAAACTACAATATCAACAGCATGTGGGGTCATAACAAGAATGTTCTGCATTCACTCCATGCTCCGTCCCTCAGTCAGTAGTCTATTATCATCAGCTATTTCACTTATTTTCATGACATATGATTTAATTACCGTGATTAATGGGATTTTAAGAAACATGCTGTTTTGCAGTAGGTTTTATGAATGTTTTCCACTCCCTCTTCATTTTTTAGCTCTTGACTTTCAATATAGTTTTTCTATTTGCTCATTTCTCTTTTTCTTTTTATTCATGTTTTCCCTTAAACATGGTAACATTTTACTATGAATTTTGATAGACGAGAAACTGAGGAATATCCTATTCCTTAAATGTTTAATTAATGTAAAAGCTGTCTGAAAATCTATAGGGTTAAAAAAAAGCAATCAGTTGCCATGTCAGTGCCTGAATTTCAGTGTTAAAAGGAAAAACACAAGCTGAAATAAAAACAACAATATTCTGAAGAATAAGAGTTTGGAATACAAATTAAGTGTATACCTTGCTTAGCATACTTGTTTTCATTCCTCACTTGTACATCAGTAACTCCTCTTACAGTATGAACACTGCATATCACTGTTTGTCACATCTATTCCTAAACAGGTCCTGTCATCATTCTTATTTTAAAGCATGTAGATATGAGGCAGTTTTGTCCCCTACTCCTCCCCAAATTATGGTAAATTTAAATACTGTTTTTTTATACCTGAAGAGGTCTGAACCAACGCTCCTAAAGTAGCAAACTGATTTTGTTCAATTCTGAAACTCACAAATAAAGTAAATTTGGCAGAAGACTGTACATCGGATTTTTAACTATGTGATTACATGCTAGAGGAAAAAAAATGTATACAGCTTACACCCTTAAGGTATCTGGAGATGAACAAATCCAAAAGAGGAAGATAAAAACAAAAAACAAAACAGGTTTGCATAGACTGAACAGCTGCAGAGGCTTACCAACATTCAGGCAAAAAATATTAGAAGATTATTAAAATATTTAAAACATTAGCTCAGTTTTCTCATTATTCTGAAGATAAAGAAGAATGTTTACCTGAAAGATCATCATAATGAGGATAAATATGGAGGTTAAACTTCACCAAATTTAGAGAAAAAAACTCATTATCCTTTCTGCAATAAAGGAAATACTAAATTATACATATTTAAAGACTTTAAAACAATACATATTGATTCAAACTGTATTTATTTAATTACACTGTAATGCAAATAAGTTAGGTCCATATAAACTCCATTTTGTTGCATATACAATCTATGTCTTTAGCAAGCTATTTGAGCCAGCTGGTGTAATGTAAGCGTCCACCTCATCCTCTGGAATGTACATATCTTCAGACATTTTCTCTGTTCATCAGCTGCTTCTAGAACAGGACAGCCACAGCCTTCATCCCCAAAGTAGACTGAAAGCAGAGGGAAGAGGAAATGAAAGTCAGATTTGCAATATGTGTTTGCTTTTAAATGGATACTTCTAAAATACAAGTCAGGAGGAACAGTCCTAACATATAAATGTACAGAATAAATGCTACCCCCATAAATACTGAAATAAAACTATTTATAAAATTAAAGTTAAGCTCACTGAGAGCTTAGTTATGTGCCCAGAAAATCAATATCTGTAAGCTCTGGACTAGAACCAAACACATGCTTCTAGGTATTTGTAGATATGATTTTTACAATAGCTAGATTGAGGTTGTCACAGAAGGAGATAATAGACCTTTTCACTTTGGGCACAAATATGTAATTCATATTGTGCAGACATGCTCACTAGACCAAGAAAAAAAGTCTCAAACTGCTAGGGAAGCTAAACATATAAACATTATCAGCCCCCCCCCCCCCAAAAAAAAAAAAAAACTCCAGCAGATTAGGTCTTAAGACAAAAGGAGATTTTACTGAAATTGTAACGTGATCTTGAAACATTTTTCTCATATTTTTTACTGTTTAAAAAAAAAAAAAAAGCTCCCTTAAATTACTGAGTCCTGAAAATGGGATTTCTATAAATTTTAACTGAGAAAAGTTAAAACAGGTAGCATATGACTTGGCAAACAATTCAGACCATCAACCACTTATCTTAGCAAAACCTGCTTCTGCACAGTGATCATAAAGTTATTTTAAGAACAAGGAGTCATACTTTCTTCAAAACTTTAATGTGGGAAGTTTGACTCATGAAAATTCTCCAATAAAACTCAAATACCACAAGAATTCAAGTATTATTACTACCAGGACATTGCAGCACTAACAAACAATCCTACAAGAAAGAGGCAGTATGTGCAAAAGCACTTTTCTGAACTCATGACAATGACTAATAACGAAGGATATATCTTGAGGCTTATGAAATGCCTTGATAACATATTACTCAAGCTGTATCCCCTTATTTCATGCAGTTGTTATGCAGAATTACTAAAATATTTGCAAAGGGGAAAGGCGACTGGGTTTTGTTTTAAATTCACATTAGAAAGCTAAATAGTTATTCCTAGGTGCAGAAGGAAACTTATGTAAAATAGCTGTACAACAGATCAGAAGGGCAGCTTCCACTCAGAAGGCACAGATATTAGAATCCACACAAGATTAAGAGGAAAATACTAAAGTCCTCCCAAAAACTTGTGTTTTGGTGTCTTTATCTAGTCTGGATGTCTAAAGAAACAAGAACTGTGACGAGGTGTGCTATCACCCTAAACAATTAAAAGCAATGAATGAAGGCAACCTTCATGAAGGCAACTGTTGCTGTCCAGTGTGAGCAACCAGAGACAACACCTAAATCTGTGACTATCTGCATTGATTTTGCACACACATTAGAAACTGATACATACCTCAAAATAGTTGGCTCAGGCATTCCAGGATCTGCACCTCTCCTAAAACCTGAAGTGAAACATGCATTTCATACATATATATGTATATACACAGACTCCTATGCAGTAAAGCAAGAACTAGTTATTCCAACCGACTAAATCGCATTAAAAAAGAAAATCAACTGAACAGAGAACAGTGATTCATCAAGTCATATGCTAATCTGAATAAAAATTATATATTCTTGTCAGTGCAGGGAGCAGAGAGAATAAATACAAAGGTACTGACTTAAAAAGAAAAAAAATATTTACCTGTATCTTTATCTGACCTAAAATTCAGGGACAGCTACATGAAATGGAAGAAATTTACCCCAGAGACCAACACACACACACACACACACGCAGCGACCTGTAACGACACCTGATGTAGAACTTGAACTAATATTTCAAGATAAGTTCATTTGATTAGGATGAGAGAATTCTAAGTGTTATTCAAAACATGAAAACAGCAGTAACAGAATGACACCCCTAAAATCTTTCCTCTTACTGGCACTTCTTGAAAAGCTATCTAGCACCAAAGTTTGCAAATAAACAAGATGTTTGACAACTCACTAGTGCCAAGGGGAAAAAAAAAAAGTTAATTTCAAAGAGTTCATTCCCACTTAATGACTCAAATACTGGATTCGCTAAAGCAAGTGTATGTGAGGCAAGTGATTCTAGGTTCAGTGTATCAAATGTCTTTGCCTGCTGGACTAGTGTATAACTATCTGTTGCTGGACTGTAAATTAAAGTCCTGAAGCAGAATTATGCAAGACATGCACTATTCAACACACACTCTTATACCTGCCATATAGAAAAGGATGGTATATGTAAAATTTATTATTTCTCTAGCTCTTAGAAAATAAATAATCAACGACAGCTTGCCTGAAACACAGGCCATGAAGGTTAATGGAAAAACTTCTATTAACTTCACGGGCACTGGGCTAGCCATTAGAAGATGACCCTGTGTGATTTGAGACTATTAAAAAAATCCTGACCTATTATCTATGGTTGCCATACTTTCCAGAAAAATTGCTTAAAAATTCATTAAGTCATATTAAGAGTAGTATTATGTGCATGTGAAACAGATTTATAGAATACTTCTGGCTAATTTTTTCCTAGTACTTTCTAATCAGCAGGCCATGTTTTTTAAAAAAAAATCTGTACTGATCTAATTTATCTATGTAAATATGGAACAGCACACTTATTTTTAGAGGTATGAGGTTAAACCACTACAGCTTAGTTTCTTACCATCACATAACAAAAATATACTGGGCACTCTGATATTGGTACAACTGTAAGTACAATAAGATGGCTTTATATGACTTGAAGTAGCTCATTTAACTTCCTCTATTGTTCCTTCAGAACAAAGGACAGCTTTCTCACATTCTCAGATATTGCCATAAAAGTAAAATCAATAGAACAACCTCAGCAAGAGCAAAAATAGATCACAAAACATTGCCGAAAACCCAAAAATGATCAATTCAAAATAATCAATAAACTAAAACCAGAAATGTAATTAAACTTTAAAACTAGCACTGCCAATTAGTTTTATCCATAATGCTTTAAGTGACCTCTTTTACTTGCAGTTGTTAAAGCAGGTACATAATTGTTTCCAGTTTGTTATCTATTAATTGAACTATCAAAGGTCTTTTAATTGGGTTTATACACTGCATTCCCCTCAATTAATTAAAACAATCTGTCAGTTTTGACTATTAACACATCAAGCTCTCATCATACTTTCATGTTTGCACCGAAGGCAGAGATACCTGGCCCTGGCCTGCTTCTGGATACTTTTCCCTAGAGGCCCAACAGAGTCAGGGCAGAAAGCAAGCCAGATGAACCATAGGCTTTAGTTTTCCTGGGACGTCTTGTCATAAAAGCGGTGAACAAAGTGGCAGGTGTATTACACGTATGCACATCTGAAGTAGGTCAAGCTTTTTAATGAGGAGTGCTGATGGCATACTGCCCAGGCTCAGCAGTATAAGTACCATGGGGCTTGCTGTCTGAGCACCACTGCCACATGGCAGGAGTGAGCAAGATATACCCTGGGTGCCAGGCATGACATATAGGCATCTTCAGAATGATGCACAGCACAGCCAGGGAACAGGAGCCACGGCATTTCGGGAGAGACTGTAGCCTGTGCCCAGTTGGAAATCCAACCTCAGCCAGAGGCTGGCAACCCTCTCTGTGCCCACAAAGCGAAGCTCCAAGCCACAGACAACCTTCCCCTAGCACACTGTCCCCTGGCTGCAAGAAACACACAYGCTAACGTACTAAGGCTGTCAATCGCTGATGCAAGATTAAATTTGCAGCCTCATTCATTTTTAAGACTTACTCTGATGCATGCCCATCCCACGCCTGAACGGGGCGAGAATCTCCAAGCCCCCCGCCTCCAACCAGCACCCCGTCCCTTCCCTCATGGGGAATGCGCGCTCCCAGTGCGGCCTCAGCCAGGAGAAAGCAAAAGGGGCAGAGAGACCCTTCCGAAATAAATCAATAAATAAAACCTCAAGCAGCCGCTGCCAAGGGCTAGTCCCTCTCACCCCCCCCCCCCCCCCYCGCGTGTGCGGGCCACACGCCGCCACAGGCGCTCATTTAAACCTCCCCTCCCCCCTCCGCGCATGCGCGGTAACGGTCGCAGAGCCCGGACCGGGGCAGGGACCGCGCGGCGGGGGCGCCCTCCCCCACCCGCGCCGGGCGCGCGCGCTGCCTCGCGGGCGCTAACAGCCGCAGCGGGGGAGGGCGGCGCGCGCCCCGGCCTCGGCCTCAGCCCCCGCAACGGTCGGCGGCCGCCTCCCCTCCCCCCGCGCGCGCTCAGGCCGTTGGAGCGCCAGGCGGCCAAGGCCCCGCCCGCCGCCGCGCCCGGCACTCACCTAGATAGAGCACGACGGGGATGAAGCCCCAGCGGATGGCGAACTGGCTGCCCTTGAAGAGCTGCTGCAGCCGCTGCTTGGCCTCCTTGCTGAGCTTCGGCATTCCGGCGGCGAGGGAGAGAGGAGGAGCCCGGCCGGCGTCGTAACCCTGCGCCGGCGGCTGTGGGCGGGTGCCCATCGCTCGGCGGCCGTCAGGAGGAGACAGCCCCGCGGCGGCGGGGGGCGGTCCCTCGGGCGGGCGAGGAGGTGGCGGCCGTGCGGCTTCTTCCGCTCGCCACCACAGTGCGGCGGCAGGGGGAGCGGCCCCCCGGGCTG
This sequence comes from Apteryx rowi, assembly GCF_003343035.1. NCBI lineage: Eukaryota > Metazoa > Chordata > Aves > Apterygiformes > Apterygidae > Apteryx > Apteryx rowi. The sequence goes on from NW_020450866.1 coordinate 31,079, forward strand.
GGCCGGGCCCGCGGCCCCCCGGGCGTGCGCGGCGCGGCCCGGCTGTTCCCTAGCGCGCCGCGCCGGTGCCCGCAGTCCCGTGAGGGCTGTCCCGCGCATTGCTGATAACCCCCCCGCCCCAAAAGTGATGGGCTAAGGCCACCCGCCGGAGTTGTGGCATTGGCCCAAGGATGATGGGGTTACAGAACATGGTAAAAACTGGGGGCTTTTCTTGTTTGCCGTGTAGGACTTTGTTTTTTATTTATTTCTTCTCAGGAGGTCTCAAGGTATGCTCAAGCTTTGCTCACCGCCCCTGAAAGCTGGAAAATGTTTTTTGGTAAGTGAAAGGTAGAGAGACTCGTTGGTGTAAGGAGATGGTGTGCTAAGAAAAGTCCTTTAAGTTTCAGAGTGAAATCGGAAAAGGTTGGAAGTTCCCCCAGAAGGATGGGGGAGAGGGCGTTTTAGTTTTAGAGCAAATATCTAAAATTACCAATACAGAAATTAGGGCTTGTTGTCTTTCCAAACTCAGGGCCCGGTTAGGTACTGAGGCAGTTTATTTTCTAACTTCTAAATGAGTGTGTCTGAGCTCTGCAAGAACTCTGTGCACTGCTTTAGCCACCAGTCTGTTGTCTAACACCACTACTTATGGGGCATCTTACCAGGTGGTGTCTGTACCATTGACTCAGCCAGTTATTTCATGTTTGCACTATGTTTCCATTTTATCTCTTGTAGTCTGTTGCCCTTTGCCATAATGCCAGATCCAGATCTTCAGGTTCTTAATACTACTAAAGTGGCTGCACTGTTACTCAGCATTGGCAGTCTATATCAAGTCTGCTAACTCCGTATCAAACTCCTATCATTATAGTTTGGAGGGGATTTAATTGCATATAGAAACTCTGAACAAATTCTTTCTACCAGGGAAATCACTCCTGATGACAGTGCAGAAATCCACTCAGTTTTGTTCATAACCATGTTTTACTGACCAGACACAGTTAAAGTTCTGTATATCATTTATTGGTTTGCTTAAGGCAACTTTTAAGAACTTAACTAAGAACTTATAGTTCTGTAGCCATTTTGTAATATTGTAATCTTGTAATATTAACAAAAGCTTTTTGGCTTTTAGAGCCCAAAAAATCCAGGGGCATAATAAATAAATAACTTTTTCCTCACTTTTTAATGCATGAATGCCCATTCTGCCACTCAGATAAGATCTACATATGAGCTTATAGCCTGCTCCTTGCTTTCCAGGTGCAGACAGGTAGCAGGCTGCAAGCCATATGAATGATTCTGGTGGCCCACAGCTTTTTTGACACCTGTTTTCTTGCGTAATACAAATGTGGGGGAGAAAAGGGTATTTTAGTGATGTGGTGGCACAAACATGCTATCATGTTACAGAATGCACAGTCTTTCCTCCTGTAAGCCAATGTATATACACTGTGCTTCCATATGCATTAGACTCATGATGGGATATATCAGTATTCTAGCCATGTGACTGACATATCTAATGATATCTGATAGAGCTGAGGCTTAGCGTCCATCAGTGGCTTCATAATAAACTAAGTAGCTTATCCCTGAAGAAAGGTTAGACACCAGTGCTCTAGTTCATCAGTAGATGAACATCAGTATGGAGTTTGAACTGTGAGGCTACATCTTCCCTGAAAATAATACACCTTTATAACAGATCACATGTGACATGTATCATACCTCATATTCTCTCTACGCATTCTCAGCTATTAGGGGCTAACAAAATGTACTCCAAATAATGCCACATATTGTGTGGACTGACTTAGCAAGGCTTAGTTGTGCTTGATGCAGTTTTCCAATGGTCAGTTTCAGCTTATTCTATTTTTTCCATAGCAGGTAAGCCTCTGGGATAGGTACAAAAATTCTGGCTAGATTTCTTCCTTTTACTATAGCAAGCAAGGTGTTCCTGTTATCATCTTGCAGTCAGGGCTTTTGCCAGTCCATTGTTTAGCAATCAAGATTTAGTTAGCTCAGAATAGTGCCCCTGTATTAATGGAATACTTTCAGGAACAAATCTAGAATTTATGAAACATAGTAATGAAAACTTTTCTCTGACAGTCTTAGGTAACTTAATAATATAAATAATTCACCCATAAAAGACAGAGCTGTCTCTGAAGTGCTGGTTATCTATTGTTTCTTTCTGGTTGATATGAAATATGAACTAGTACTTAACCAATGTAGTCACACATTCCTACTCTGTCGTATCTAGCTTAGTACTTGTAGGTCAGTGGATTGCTATGTCTGCACTCCTGAAATTACGTGCCATATAACTAGGCATAAATTTTTTCAGAGATAGTCTTCTATTAAGCTGAGATTTCTAAGTTACAGCTGGGGTAATGAGTATTTATATCCATAGGTTTTCATTAACTTTCAGTTTCTGGGTATTTCACTGTTATCAAACCTTTCAATCTAGTATTCCTGAGTAAAACTGTGCAAACATTAAAAATGTCAAAAATCTTATTTTGCTCAAAAAAGAGCAAATCTTATCTTGTCTCAGTAGAATTTAACTATATTATTGACTATAATAGTGGAGTTTTCACCAAATTTAAGCCTAACATGGAGAATTTATAAATCAAAGTAAATCTACATCGGGTTTGGTAGTTTATTCATATTCCTATTTTCTTGTTCTTCTGAACTACCACAGTGTGTGAGACACATTCATTTGTAAGTAATGGCATGTCATCTTAAATATAAAAGTGGCATCTCCCATCCTAGGGAGAATAACTTTTCTAAAATATTCTTTAAAGATCGTGAATTATATAGTATAATGCCATGTGTCACTTCTTTTGCAAATCTCAAATCCATTGCCATTGGATAGGTTGAGCAATTTAGATCTTTCTACTCCTTGCCTGTCAGAACTGCAGAATCACATTTTGTGGGATTTTATGGTAGGTTCTGGATTTAATACAGAATTCTGCAATAGTTTTTGGTTCAGATATTTTATTTTCTGTGCTTGTTTAACAGTTATGTCATGGTTGTTTCCTTAAGAATTAATATAGACAGCCCTGCTAGTCTCTGCATAGAAAATTGTTTATACTGAACAATACACACAATTTCCCCTTAAGCTGATGTCATTGCCATACACTTCTACTTGTTCAGTAACATGTAACGATAGAATTGAGCTTCCAAGTGGATGAACAGAACGGATTTCTTTAAGTACTGTTTACATGCAGCCCTGTCTGTGAATTACTCAAAATATTCAACTGATGAAAAGTTTTCATATAAATGTGAAGGGTCAGTTAGTTTGTTGGGAAATAACTTAATAGCTGGTTGATGGCTGGGATATTCTGACTAGAAGCTTCAGATAGTTATGATCTTTTAACCAGATCCTGAAGCTTTCCATGAAGAATGGGTTCTTATCTGCTACTAAGCAGGCAGCTTGGGGATTTAGTGGGGAGAAATAAAAGCAAAAAATACTAAAGAAACAAAACCAACATACTTTGCAAGTTTCTTTTCTGCCCTTTGCGAAGTAAGAGTAGTGGTTGCTGCAGGAACCTATTTCTGAGCTGTTTGCATTGCATGGGTTTTCCTAGGTAGGTGAGACCAAATCTTATCTGTTTCCACAGTGTAGTTACTGTGCACAGTTTATTCTCTCTAAATAGGCAAAAAACAACTGTTCATTACAGTGCACTGCTTGTGATCAATCTCTTATGAAATATCATGATAAAATGTGACCCAACTATCCTGGAATTAGTTTTGAAATGTGTTTTCCTCAGACTTGATGCAAGTTTAGCACAAGTGAGATACAGAAGGTCAAATGTACTAAACAGCTGATCCAAATGGTTAAACAGCTCTGTCTCCTCTGAGTTGAAATTGGTTTAACAGTGTCACACATGATACAATATACTCTTATTCTTGAGAAAGGGCATTCACAGAAGCATGCCATGTATATACCAGGTCCTTCCCCTCTCTTTTCCTTCACATAAAGACAAGGAATATTTTTCTGAGCACAGAAACTTTCCTTGATAGATCTCATTTCTCATGTCTGCTAATTTTAATGTTTGGCTAAAAGGTGTTAGAGTATTTGCTTTATTTAACTATCAAAAATGAGGAAACTAATAGCATGAAAATTCATTTTGTTCGCAAGAGAAGTGCGACAAAGAATTGTTAATGCTTTAGCTTAGAAGCACGTGGATCAGGCATTTTACATGCAAATAAAACAAAGTCCATTCTGATAAGGGATGCTATAAGGGCCACTGCCTCTGGCAGCTCTGGGATTCAGGGATTCTTCCTGCCTGGCTGCCAGAGTCTAGCCCGGTGGGCCCAGAGACCTGGGGAGGAGGGTCTCCCTGTCATGCTGCTTTCTGATTTTCAGGTTCAACCAGTAGTATGACCGAGTGTGTAACACACACGCACGTGCAGCTACACAGGCTTCTAAAAACAAGGCACTGTCTTCAGCAACACCTGCGTATAGCACCACCAGAACTCACGTAAAACATAAATACAGATAGCCAAGTCCCCTTCTTCCTCTCAGCTGATCAGATTTGAAGTTCACTAGTGAAAGCACACATCCTCACTCTCTAGATTCACAAACATGCACATACACAGATATGTCAAATATCAGTATGGCCCTTCTGTCCATCTAATATCCCTGCCCAGATCCTGGGCTCTCTTACCCGCTGTATGGATCTCCTTGCTGGCTAGTCCAGCTTGATGCTTGTGAGCAAACAGATGCACACACTCGCCCACTTGTTTCATAGGCACCCCCACACTCTCAGTTCCCTTGAATATCAGTACACACCCTCTGCCCATCTAATAGCCCTGTCTAGACCTTGGGCCTCCTACTCACTGGCTAGTCCAGCTTGAAGTTTGCTAGTGATTCATGCACACATACACCTATGTGCATCAGGTTAGATGAAAATATAAACATTATGGAGCACCCCACCACCTCCCCTGTAGCTGGCACCCATCACATGGGCCCTATGACCTGTGGTCCCCACTCTAGCTGCTGACACTGAGCTCCTCACTTTCCTTGTCCCTGTTTCCCCAGTAGCTGGCACTGTAAACTCCACATGCGAAATCCCTCGATACTTCATTATCAGCTTACCACTCTTGCTTTTGAGATTTCCCCTTCGATTTACTGTCAAGAAGTTGCATTAAATTCATCTACTTTGAAATAAAGTTTGAGTTTGACCCTGTGTAGGAGGAACTTACATTTTAAAGATCCTATAATAGATGCTTCATACTTGAGGATTAACTGTAAATCGCTATAAACAATACAAGAATATAAGGAAGCAAGAGGTATTTAACAGACTTATATTACAGGCTGAAACTTTACAATGACAGTAAAAACTGGTAGTATATTATGACTAAACTTTCTATTTTACTTTATTATTATGAGGAAACTTCCTATTTTTATTGTGCTCTAGTAATGACGGCCCTTTTTTCCATTCCAGTTGAATATTCCCATTCATTTAGTCCAATAAATTCAAACTACTCTGCAGTACCACTGATCTGGAAAATGTTCCTTGTCAGTTTGTAGAGACCGCATTTCACAAAGAGACAAAAAGAAAGGGACAGCACTAGGGTCAACATGAAAAAGACTAAGGTTAAGGTGCTGTTTGGGAAATGCCAGAATTCTGCAATGTCTCTTTCTCTCTTGATTGTTGTAAGAGCTACATTACTTGGAGATGAATATGTGTGAGTTTTTGCACATACTGTAATTTCAAAAGATTCAGGGACTACAGAACAGTGATGTATATAAAAGCTTTCTGTCCAGATTAGTATCTTTTTCTGCGTGATAACTGTATGATATTCACTGGATGTACATGGGCCATGGTCCAGTATTGGATATTTCTGGGGAAAATGGTATTGACAAAACACCTATTTAGAAAATTAATGAATGATCATAGTGAGGGGTAGAAACAAAAAACAACAAAGTGAGTAATTTTGTATATTTAATACAATAAGAATACTATTAATTTATTTAACAATACAATGAAAATGAGTATTTAATATGGAGTTGAGTACAAAGACAATGTATAATTTCATTATTTTTCATTACAGCTTCTGAGGCTAATGAAAGAGAAACAGCAATCTGATGAGGTAAGACGACATTCAACAAAACCTCAACGTTTTCAGACACCTTTGAGAAGAGCCACTGTTGTGCTTGAAAATTTAATATTATCTGCAGCACAATTTTAATCTTATTTTAAACTTGACTTTCGCTTTCTCCCCCTCTTTGCTGAATAATGAAAACTAAGTGTTAAAGATACTGCTACACTATAAGTAATTACTCTAGAAATGTAATGCTTTTTAGATGCACGTGTTTGTGTTTGGGATATTTGGCCAAGGATGAAAACAATGATCTGATTGCTTGCATGCTTACAGTGATATGCACAAGTCTGATGGATTAAAGGATTTTCTGAGGCCAGGACTAATATCCATATCTACTCAGTCTTTGTTTTTAAGCTGAGCTTTGTTTTTAGCATCCAAGCAGTGAAGGTTTCAATAGCTTTATAAAGACTTTAAGGATATTTAAATGCAAATTTTTAAATTGTCAGCAAATCTAGAAGACTAGATTTCTGATACTGAAGAATACATTATTGTAAAGCACACTCTATAAAGATTTTACAGGACTTAAAGGACACATGTTTTAGATGTTTTTTTTTCTGTGATAAAATAAGATCAGGAAAATAGTGAATATGTTCTGATTCCCAAAACAGTCTTTGCTCTCGGTATACTTGTTTTTCTACCACTTTCAACCTTTGTATATTGTATTAAGTTTATGCAACCTTAAAAAAACCTCAGAATATAAGTCTTTGCAAACAGTTGATAGCATTGCATGCGAAAATAAGGTATTTCTCTTTGCTATTATGAAACATGGAATTGGAGCATTTGAAAAACAACAATTCTAATTAAAATCCACATTCAGCTTCCTTTCTTCAGTGAACTGTTGTTGTAACAGTCTTTCCTTAGTATCTGCAAAAAATAAATATGATGCTAAAAAGAACTTTTTCTGACAGTGAAGTATTTGAAAATCATAACTGATTGCTGCACATCAGTAACTTCACTGATCTGGGATGGTGCTTTTAAATGCACTCTTTTAGTCTCTACACAAGAAATGTATACAATAACAAATGAATGAAACACACTACTAATTATCTCCTGGTAATAAACAAAGAAAAAGCAAATAGTAAAGCAAAAAGAAGGACCTCAGTGTTGAAATATTCTAGATGGATTTGGAACAGGTCTGGGTAGGCTTTCTGCTGTAGGATGAATTTGTTTTGTTTTTTATCTTGAGTCATTATTAAGAAAAATTGAACATTTTTGGTTAGTGTGTGTTTTCCTAAGTATCCATTCATTTCCTTCGGCTCCTCCAAAACAGGAAGGATATTAGTGAAAATGAGGATTTAAAAAAAAATACATTTTAACTAAATATTGTTTATGAGCATAACTTTAATTCTTATTTCAAAGAAAGTCTGTTAGTGCTGTCATTATAATAGTTTCTGACAACTCATTTTGTGCAGATTACAGGATTTAGTTGCAGAAGAGTCCAGAGCACCATAGGAAAAGTAAAAATTATATATTTTTAGAGCTTGAATAGGATTACTCAGTTAACAAAGTAAATGTGTCAGGTATACGTGTAACTGAATCTCTCACGGTATGTCTAAATGCTGACCAAATTAGTTATTTTAGGCTTACTTTAAAATATATTTAAATATATTTAAATATTTAGATTTATAATTTAAAAAATTATTATTAGAAGGAATTCACTTTGGGTGAATTGACTTCGTGAATTTAAGGACAAACCTTTTGTCATATTCCTAATTCAGCATGGCTTAAAATGACCTGCAAGGAGAGGAACAGTCTCCTCTTAAGCCTTACCTAAGATTCCCACTAAGGATGACATTCCAGAACTGTCTTTTGGAACTTGAAGTTGAACCAGTATTAAGAAAAGTATCAAGCATTTATGTACTGTCTTTATTTTTCACCTTTCCGTAGTTCAGATTTGAATGTAAAAATTCTTTTAGTTCTTAGTTTATCTTAGTTTTAGTTTTCTTTAGTTATGAGTCCTCATAAGTTAAGAGATGAGTTAATTGCATACGGAATTTGGGATGGAAAGTTCTCCCTAAAATAAATACAGTAATAGAAGTTTATCTTCTTTGCTTTCATGCGTTAGGTGAAAGGACTGCTTCTGGTGACCGAATACTAAACTAGATTAATACTGATTGCTTTTAGGATTTTATTACTTGACTGGTACATGTAGCAATATTGGAATTGTTAGTTGTATCATAACAAAATATTTTCTTGTAGCTTCCTTCTATTAAATGGCTTTAAAACCGTAAGTAGAATGATTACTTCCCATGCTGAATATTAATTCTAAGAACGGTGATATGAGTGATAAGCTGATGGGCTTTTGAAAACCTGAAGAACAAGAATCTGCCAGAGAGGCTAGATGAGACTAAGCAAAAATTTACAAGTTACATTGCTGCTATAAAAAATAAACAAGAGATGCTAGCTTCTGTTAATTTAGTTTCTCTTCATTGCAAAAACACATCATTGATCCAAAACTTAATAGCAGTGTTTCATTAAAGCCAGTGGAGGGCAGACTTGAACTGGGAGCTATTTTGGTTACTCTCAATTACATGAATTTAAAGTACCAGATAATCCGTCGAGCTCAAAGCTGGTGGCAATCTCACCAGTCCTTTACTATTCTAATTACACTTGTGCTGTATAAAAGCTTCTTTACAATTGCTGCTTTGAGAAAATGAGTGTTTTGCTATGTCACAGTAAGAACAGTGAATGTTTAAATAAAGATGCTAATATGGAAGTGGATGAGTCAGTGTATTAACAACTGTGTGTTATTCAAAGGAGAGAATCCACACTGCTTAATAGTTTATCATGTATATCTTAAAACAGTTTTTAAAAGCTAGTGAATATCATTATGCCCATTTTGTAAATGAAGAAACTGAGGAGTAGAGAGGTAGACTGGCAAGTTACCTATCTCAATGACCTGCAGAGGCAAGAACAAAATCCAGATTTCTGAGATCTAGGCCAATATTCAAGCATATCTTTTGCAAAAATAACCTACGACAGGCCTGACTCTCACAAATGTTATGGAAATAATCACTAACAGCCCAAATTGCTGCAGCTGAGGCGCTTACTCTAGTGAAATAGATAAAGTCTCTCGGGTAGGTCGTAGAGTTCAGGAAACCATTGGCTGAGCCTGTCCTGAAATGAGAATATTCTCCTCAAGAAGTTGAGTGATAATCAGATCAGATGGCCAAGGATCTTCATTAAAATAGTATTTTATTATTAAAACAAGTATTCTGCATTGTATATTCTGCATATATTTGTCATTCTTTTAGTTAAGTAACACTCTCTTCAAGGAATGAAAAGCCTGTCTTTGTAGACCTTTAAAACTGTTCCAATCACAGTACTAGGAAATGTATGGTTAAAAAACCAGTTTGCATACAGATGAAGGATTAAGATGCCCTAATAGACTGTTCTCCCTTCCCCTCATCATTAATTACTAGGATTTCAAATTACGAGAGGAACATTAGGCTTCTTGTAAATGGAAATGCACCAAGGCCACCCTATTTACTGTACTTACTGTCAGTAGCATTCATGGGATTCATGTGACTCATCGTTAAATACCCTCCTTCATTGACACTAAGTTGAATAGCTAAATATAGCTACTGTAATTTTATTTTATAAATATATCTATTCTGTTTTCTTTCTGTACTGCTTATGAGGTCAGTACCCATTCTAGCGGCTTTTTAAATTATAAAAATACACCAATTTTTATGTATAAGCTCTAGTCTAAATTGTTCTTTCTGTTTCTAGGAAAGACTGGAGGCATGTTGTTATGAAGCCTCCCGTGCCTAAGAATTCTATAAAGTATACCACAGAATGGTGGTATATATTGGTGTTACATATTAAAAACCCCATTCGTAGAGTGAGTGAGCACATTGCACAATGCATTTTGTGCTTTTTTTCTTATTGCTGATTTGCAGTGAACATCTTGGTTGACAGTGTGAATTAGTCATCAATGCATATGACTCCAATGAAAAGGACCACATTTAAAACCATAAGTTAAAATATGAATGAGTGGGCACTTAAAATTTGGACTTAAAAATACTGCATAACTACTACTGTGTTATTCATTTTTGGTATATTTCCAGATAAATCATGTTAAAATAGGAGTCAGAAATATCTGTCAGTGATTTAAAGTAAATTAAAGCAATGTGGCAGTTACCCCAAAACTTATTACTGTAAACTCAAGAAATTCATTCAAGATTAACCTTCAATGAAAGAAATCCAGAGAGAGAGGTTTGCAAGGATGACATTCAGAGAAGCTTTACTATGACCTGTCATTGACTCTTCAACTTGATTTATATTTAAATTTTCCTAAGTATTGTGAGAAGGTATGTAGGAATTAGTTACAAAGAGTACGTTTCAAATTCCTTTAAGATTTTTGATGACTTCTCCTTGTACTTCTTTATAATTTTACACCTCAGTCATCACAAATATTGACATATTCCAAATATTTATCACATCCATAGTTGTCAGAGGCCTGAAGATGCAATTATCTCAAAAGGGAAGAGAGATTCATTAAACTTTCTGCATAAGGTCTCCTCTTCTCAAAATGACCACTAATTGAAGACATTTATTTATGGTTATAGTAAACCACTGTATATCCCTTTGCTCAAGAAGAAGCACAGAAGATAAGCATTTCATTTACTAAAACTGTTGCTTGAAGAAATGTGACTCCCAGTGTCAGACTTCTTTAATTAATTCCTAACTATAAATTACTACCTGAAAATTTCCAAAAAATTATTTCATACTCCCAGGACAAATGATATAATTTTGGGGAGGATGCATATTATATAACATAGTTTAAGTCTAAAACTTAACCTTAATTTCAGAATAGCACCAATGTCTTCCATTCTGTATTTTCTAGATTTGTTGTATTTCAGTGTAAGGAGGCTTTAGCGCTTTTGTGTAATTCCATCTCTCAGTCCCTTGCAGCAATACTAACATTCTCCTCCTTCTCATTGCAATAGTACAGTATTTGGAAGAACTAGCACATTCAACAGCAAGAGGACAGCATCCATTTCCCCACCAGGTAAATCCAAGACCATCTTCCCAGCTTACAGGTGGCTTTTTTTACCTTTTGCTCCATGCTAAAAAATGACAAACTCTCCTTGGTAAAATTCTCTTTGTTAAAACCATAGATAAATCCATTCTGCACTCCTGAATTAAAGTTTTCTTAACTTGTAAGCTATAAACATATTTATATATTGTGTACAAATAAAAAACAGTGTTGGTAAAGCAATTATGTGAAATAAGATGTGTATGAAATTAATGTTAAAAATGTCCTGAATGTGGGGAAAAAATGAGTGGATAGTTGCACTGCATCACTTTCATTAGTTTAGTACACTGAGTGAAAGGAGAATTTTCCTTTGTAATTGTTATCTGATTATGTCTTTCAGTTAAAACAGTTAACAGTTATTTAGTGCAGATAAGCCAGTGCTTTCTGGGAATGGAAGGTGAAGTTTTTCTTGCTGTAAGCTTCACAGGCTTTACTGAATGGCACCACCTCCATGCTGATCTTTTCTTATAAAGATCCTAGCTGGTGTATCTTCTCCTTCTCTTGTACCCAACTCTCCCTTTTATTTGTAATATATAAATGAAATGTTCCCAAAAAATTGTGGTTTAAGTGTAGTGATATTACTACCTCAGAAGCTTAAGATGTCATTGCTATGTACACTCGTGTTTTTTCTGCTGAGCAAGCCCAACTCAATTGCATAGGGAGTTGCAGTTAATGCAAAACAATTGTCTTAGAGCAGTAGCTACTGCTGTAGGCAGATATCGCTGTGTGCCTGTGACAAAAACTAAAATAGTATTTCATTGGCAAAGTAGTATACTTAGTTTTGGATAAGCAGCACCTAAAGAAAAAAAGTTCAAAGGAATCTAAATATACCATGCATAAAGCTTGTACAATCATACTTGATCAAAATCAGTTACTTTAGTATTTTTGAATATGGGAGTTTTAATGACAGTGAAAAGATGCTTCTACAACTCTTGAAATGAAAACCTGCTACTATGAAGATGCCAGCATCCTTAAATAGGTCTTCAAGCTTCCTTCTTCCTTTTAGGAAATTAACCATGTTTATACTTACTGTAACATCTAGCAGGAAAACACCAGTGATTTCATCCATGTTTAGAACTTTGTCTACTAAGTGTGAATAGACTCTGCTTAAATTATCTTAAAATAATAAACACTAGTCTCGTTCTTGACATGCTTAAGCATCCAACAGTCCACTACAACTTCTGTTATACCTTCTGAGCCTCTATATATAGGAGTTTTTTTCCTCCCAGTTGGCTCCAAGCCAAAGGTATATCCATTTGCACAAATGCTTCTTAACCTTGTTCACAGAGCCTTTTTTTTTTTTGATAGTTTCTGCTTCTTTGTCTGTTGTATGCTTTTATAGTACATTTAGTAGTTGTGGACTTTCCTGCATAATAAACCTCAACATTAGAAAAGAAACACAAATTCTAGTTTGTGCAACATTATGGTTATATCCAACTTGGATAAACCCTGTGGATCCATTACATAGATCTCTACTACTTGCCTACAGACCAAGTGATAGATTAATAAATTGTTTTTATTTTTAAGAAGTTGACAGAGGGAAGCCATTTAAATAGCACTTTCTTGATATATTGTAAAGACTTAAGGTTCCTGACTTCAGTTCTCGGTTCTGCAGGGTAGCTTCTTCTAACTGTTAAAGACATGTTTTACAAATTTTGTGATATCAGATGTCACCTATAAAATTTTCTCATTATACTCACAGACAAGATTTTACTGAGTGGGTCTGAGACTGGTGCACTAGTTGTGTCCAAAGAAGGCCTTATGTTTGGCTGTGTTTTGCCTTCCTTCTAACCAAACAGGCTTACTGAGGCTGCCACTGCAGTATCACTCTTGGTGCAGCCCTGTCTACCTTATGCTCAGTGCAAGTCAAGCCTTAGGAGACTAAGGAAACTCTATGGCATATTTGCAAAAAAAAAAAAAAAAAAGAAAGAAAGAAAAGAAAATTTGGAGAATTTTTCCAATGTGAAAGGCAATTCCTATCACTGTAATGCTGCATGTCAAATTCCATGCTTCAAAAGCACAGAAACACTGGAAACTCAAATGACTTCTTTTTTCCAATCCATTTGTTAACTTATTTTCTCCTACGTTTGTTCTGAGAAATAGGTTAAATAGTGTAGATGGAACACTATCTGACTTTTAACTAAACGTATTTTTAATATAGTTGTCTTTAACACTGCAAATTTTAACTAGTTTAATATCGACCATAGTCTAGTTTTCACATCACTTTTCTTGTCATACAGGTCCAGAGTTGTAATTTCTATGTAATCAGAACTGTGCATTCAGTAGAATTAAAACATTTGTCTGCTTTATTCTGCTTCTTCTAGAATTAGTTAGGATTTCACAGCCACAGTTTACCTAAAATGCTGTTCTGATATCATGTATCATTAGCAGAGTCCTGCTTGTTTCTTTTTGTGTATTAGCCCTTCTGAAGGCAACTGTCAAAAAACATAAAACATAGTTTGTTTTTACTTGCACTGGAGGCAATGTGCTGAAGTACATTAATCTACAGACATAAATAACAGAATTAGCAACTTTTCTGATGAGAGTAGATTTTACTAGTATAACCAGGGAGCAGATATCTTACCAAAAAGCACCACTAGCACAGAGTACTGCTTGTATTACAAAACACATTTAGTTTAACACATTTTTATCAAAAAGTCAGCTTTTTATACCAGGTTTTCTGTATTTCAGATTTAAAAAATAATAATCTGAAATCATACATTACTTTAAAAGAGAGTGAGCAGTTATACAGGATGCTTTTCCTAAGGGATACAGAGTCACTCATGGGCAAGAGGCATTGAGAGAGAAGCCTGGTGATAAGTCCTTTGGGGTGTCCAAATACCTGTCTCAGGAAGACATTACTCTGGATAGAAGCAGTGGAATAAACTGTTAGATTAGTGCAGGTTTGTTCACTTTAAGGTATTGCATCATGCATTTGCAATTTTTTTCTCCCTCAGGCAGCTGGGGTTTTCAGGATATCCTGTTCATCTGCATCTCTGTCTTATGTCAGCAACATAAGAAAAACTTCTTAGCCTCAATATCACAAATGAATCCAGTTGCAGGAGGAAGAACAAGACTGCTAAAAGAACAGATTTCAAAATTCCACTTGCAATACTGAATAGCTAAAATAGGTCTAAGAGCCAGGAATTTACAGGCTCCTACATGTCAGTGTTTGGATAATCACCATTTTTTATAATAGCTAACCACTAAAGACTAATTAGTCACTTTACTGTGCTATCTTATATTTCAAAGTGCCTGATACTACCAAGTAGTAGTATGTTCTTACACTGGCTGCTAAATGCAGACTCACCCCTCTTGGCTCCGTACCCAGTGATTAGCACTAGCAAATCTCAGATTCAGGATTTAAGGTAAAGTCAAGATGTAGTCTCCTGTCAGTGTATAAATTCCATTGTTGGGCACAACCATATGCAGTAAGACAAGAACTGACCTCAGGAAAACCAGTAAAACATGAAAGTGGTGCGTGGATATACAGTATCCTCTTACATACCCTTTTGTAGGAATAAAAGTGTCAGCGAATGCATGTATCAGGCTGCTCTTCCCTGACTTTCAGAAAGTCTGGCAGCCCCCTGTCCTAATGGTGAATTAGATGCACCAAATAAGCAGATGAGATAAATGAGAATGCCCTATGCCAGAAGACCTCTACTGCAGACAAATATATTCATTAATCTTTAAAACTGCTCAAAAAGATGTTAAACAATGGATAGTTCCCTTTTCTCCCACTTACAATAAATTTAGAGTAGCAGCTTCCACTAATCCCAGTAGTAGTGGTGTGTTCAAATCTTCCAGCACACATCTTAGGAAATAAATGGTGTCAGTTTTCCATTTGTTTTTCTGGCAGTTGTAATTTTGTTATTTTTCTAGCCATTTATATGAGCCACCTCAGTGTTTTAATTATTTTATATGTACTTCATCATTTTAATAAGTCTGTGCTTCAACAAACATGAGGGGGTGGAGCCCCCAAAATTTTAGTTTTCTTTCACTAAGTATAATACTTATCTTGACATTGACAAGCTTCAATTACATTTCAACAGAGCATTCTTCTGCATGCTGTCAAAGACTTTACAACTGTGTGGCATTAAATGACATATTCTAGAGAGAATATAGCTCCTAATAAAAGGTGATCAAGAATCCAAGAATGAATCTACAGTTTTAGAGATTTGTAATAGAAATATTAAAGCTGGTATGAGTAAAGTATGAAAGGAGATGTGTGTAAGCACCAGAAGGAACAGCAGAATAGTGGGTTAAAAGAATGGCCTGTATTGGTAACAAAGGAGACTATTCCCAGCAGTAAAATCAAGGAACTGTTCTGTTTATATCAAGACCAACAGATGTGCACTGTGAAAAGGTCACGACACAGATGACCTGTCAGCAAAAGACTCTGCAACCAAACACCAAAAGGATGGCAAAAACATTGCAGCATGTCAGATATGCCTTTCCTTTCCTGTTAGCCAGTCACAAAAACACACATTGAAAACGAGGGGAAACAGACAATGGGTGCGAGTGAATGAATTCTATGAGAATGAGTGTGAGTGAGTAAAATCAACTTGCTTAAATAAAGATTTTGCAGTTACATGTCACCTTCCCCTTCCATAAGATCTGGCAGTGAACTTTGTCACACTGATTTCTGTACATGTTACAGTAATGTCCCATTGTTATACTATTGAACAGCCACTCATATTGAGGTCTGTATCATAACTCCCCCATAGAAGGGCAGAGATTTTCATGACTTGATCCATTCTTCTAAATGTTGTATTAATTCCCAATTGTGGCAGAATAATAAAACTGTATGGAAGTCTATATGCAAGTATATAGATGATCATTTCCTTGTCTCCTGAAATTTTTCTAATTGCCTGTTTTGCTTTACAAACAGGGATTTTGTACAGCATCTCATTCTGTGGGGTTAAAGCTTCCCTGAGGACCCCCATGTACTACTGTAGTAAAATAATCATAAAATCATCATTTAGTAGTTATTGGTAAAGAAGAGTTATTTCGTGGAAAAACACACAAAAAACAAAGGATTGGAGGGAAAAGGGAAGGATAAAGAATTTAAAAATATGGTTTAAATCCTTAAATATTATGTGCACATGAGGAAATAAAGTGCTGGCCTGACACAGGTATGGTATAGACTTGGCACAAGTTGCAGTACAACTCCAAGTTGGTAAAACCCTTGAATATTAGCTTCCAGCAACGCACACCAATCCAGATCCACAGCTCTAGAGAAAGAGACTGCTAGAAAGGTTCAGTTACAATGAGGCTGTGCTGTAACATGCAGAAGTGGAAATCTGGATGTGTCATTTCCTTCATTATCTTTGACAGGGTCCATATCAAGTCCTCTAAATGACATGGCTAAGGCAACAAACTACACTGCTTTTTGAGCTCCCCAGTAAAAATCTGGCAGAGAAGCAAGTATCATTGTCCTTCGCTGTCATTGCCGTAACATTAAAAGAAGCTATATAATATATATCTTGTTCTCTTGAACTGGTCGCCCGGAAGTCAGTGAGGTTCACAACCTTGTAATGTCTAAGTACTACGAAAGCCATCCTCTGAGAGGACTAAACATTAGATGTTACTTAGGAGCTAGCTTTATTTGATCTTAGACACTAATCACAGAAAGAGCTTAGAAGTTTTTTCCTACACAATTACGTATTCTTTCAAATTTAGCTTGGGCTTTTGCAGAAAGCGGAAAGACTTGGTAGCTCACCAGCCAGTTGGCCTCTGCTGTCCCAGAGACTACCATGAACCACTTTCTCTTAAGTGTTTATTGACAGCACTGCACTTAGAAGGCTTGCCACAACTGGTAACATGATTACCACTACATAACAGACTGCCTTACAGCAAATGAAGGAAAAGAGGGCAGATGCTAAGGAATCAATGCTACTTAGAAATTGATGCCAGGCAGTATTAAACAAAAAGGCCTGATAAATGTGAAAGCTTTCAAATTCAAATTAACTTTGGGGCTAAACACTCAAATGCTTTGCTATTGACATCAAAATATGAATTCTCTACCCAAGTAAGATGTCTTAAATCCAGAACAATCTCAAAATTGTCTTCTCTGGAGTTCCTCTAGATTTACAGAGATCAAAAGCAACAGCAGAACTTCACTCCGTATTTGTTCCTTTTCAGTCAAAGTTAGAAGGCTTGCCAAATTTATGCCTTGATATCTATTTGGCACATATTTTATCTCAATTCAAAAGGTGAACTAGGGGAAAAAGAAGCTGCTAAAAGAGCCTGGTTTGCCCAGAACCATGTCTGCCAGAGATTGTACATTATAAATTTGGTGGGGGGGATGGGAGTAATGTGCCAAAACAGCTTTAAACCTCTTTTGCCCCCTCACACAGCTGGACCTTTTATCATCAGGCTAGGTGACCCAAGGGATACTCGGACTCATGGTGGCCACCAGCAGTTGCCAGAAGTAGGACATGACCTGTCTACAAGGGAACACCAGAGGTACAGCCTAGCCTGGGTGACTACAGAAGCTGATCCCCTGGCTGTGCATCAGCTCAGGACTTACCATGCTCCTTTTGATCTCTTACAGCCAACCACAAGAGTTTTTGTGCTGCTTTGCCAAAGCAGATTATAGCAGCCCAGCACAGAGAAGAATCCACTTCCTAGATCATCACCAAGGATAAGGAGTCTTAATTCAGACATTACTAATTTACAGAGCTTGAGAATTACATTGTTAAAGTTTAATGAAGCTGTGAAAGTGGCCAAACGCTCACAGCCATGTCATATGTGCTTATTCTCAAATCTGTGTGAGCTCCTCAACATCTGCAGTAGGTAGCAAAGCAATAATAAGGAGTTGGAATGAGAGGCATTGCATAGGCAACTACCAAGCTGTGTAGATCTCATCCAGCTGTGTAACAGCTTTGTTTTAAAGTCATCAAAAAGGGGGTTGTTTAAAAACAAACAAGCACATCTGACAAACCCGATCAACTTCCTGAAGGCCCCATGAAACTGCCAGTGTAACCATATGATGTAAAAGAGAAGCTGGCCCGGGTGCCAGTTTGCAAGTGAAGCTCATAACTGTCAAAACTCCAATAGAAGCACATGCTGAGGAGAAGAGTGAAGAGGTTTGGGGTTTTGCTCTAGCAGTAGAGGAAAGGGCACTTTATCACCTGCTGATACATACAGGTTAAATATAGTTTGGCCACTTCAGCTGCAAGAGATGAATCTGAGAGAAGCTAATTGGAAGACAGGTGCCACTTAACAATTCTGTTTTGAAGTTCTTGTGAAGCAGTGATGCAAAAAAACATCAGATCTTTGTTCACAGGGGCAAGAATTCAGTTACATTCACAGACATCTTAAGGAGCTGACAAGACTGACCAGGAGATGGAACAGGAGATGCTACAGATGAGCAGCACAAAAAATTTATGTTCCTCAAGGAGAATTATCTAATAGGTAAAATACATCTGGGTTCTGCTATGATTTTGCTTTAGTAAATGCATTTAGAACTGCTGTAGTCACTCAAAACAATTTTCAGGAACCAGTTTTCCATCAAAAAATGTTATTTGTCAAAATCAACCCATTCAACAGGAAAAGATACATACTAGTGCTTCTGACATAATTTTTCTTACAAAAGTCCCAGTAAGGAATAAAGCAATTCAAAATGCTGGCATTTCTGTGGAAGAGAAGTTCATGCTCTCCAACAGCCCTGTGTAGAAGGTGAGTGTTTCTCAGATTGCAAGATCATGATCGGTTCTGGCAAGTAAAATACAGAACGTAAGAAAAAGCAGCGCTGGTCAGCAGCAAGACACTGCTTCCTGTGAGAAGGCCAGTGAGAAGAAACTGCAGTTATTGAATCTATGTCTTGACCTTAAAACTATGGAATACATTTAATTAGTGGGAGCAGTTTCATCCCTCTAGAGTAAGGTTTATACCACAATCAGAAATTGCAGTTTGTTGTCGTTTGCCTTACGGCAACATTTTGTACTAACTCAGAGGGAAAGCAACGAATTTGATAAACACTGTTAAAAGACTACAGTTTCTGAAAGCTTGCAGTCTGTCATGTGATGAGAAGAAATAAATTCCTTTTATGTCAAGCCTTAACACTGTGACTTCCATGTGAATTTTCGGTAGCATTAGTACTTGTCTTGCACTTTTTTTTAACCTGTTCACTTGGGATATTGCATGTCCCTTCTGAAATTCAGAGGAAAATCTGATAATATATTCTCGTGTATATTCTTTATTGTCCTTTTTAAATATTCTAGTAGCTACTCCATTATCTCTTGTTCACAGCATCTGCAAATTGCTGCTTCGGGCTGTCGCTGCAGAAAATTGGCCTCTCAAGTTTAGAGCCTCATCTTCATTCTCACACACATTTGTCATAGCTGTATCTGCACAGACCAGTCCTCAGACCTGAAAATGCATCAGGAGAGGTGGAGGAATAACTCCTATATAACACTAAAAGGGCACATTTGAAACATTTAGTTGCTAAGCAGCATTTTAAATCAGACACAAACATATTACCAAATAGAGAACAAACTTGTGAGAAAAGCAGACCTTCAAACAACGCATTTTGCCCATTTTTCAGTAAGCAACAAAAATTGCAAAGATTACAGATTAAAAGTAGCCAATTTCCAGATACCTGGAGAAATCAGCTCAATTTGGGATGGCTCTGCTTAAATAAAATAAGTATACAGAAGAATTGCACTTGGCAACAGCTCTTTTCCCAGTAATTCTGCTCTTGCTCCTGGTGGATATTTCTGCCACTTCATGTATTTTCTTTTACAGTAAGTAGCAATAGTTTAAAAAAAAAAATTTTTTACACACTAATATAATGCACTATATGTTAGATTCTGGTAGGAGATCAAGCCTAATTGTAATTCCTATATTTTGAATGAGGACTACTTTTATGTAACCCTGAAAACCAATCAGACTTCTGTAATGTATTTAACGCTTGGCTATACAGTTTTCAGATATAGCTTGTGCAGTGATCAATAACTTGACACGTTATTGTTGCGCAAGAGCAAGTGACATATAGCCAAGTATCTACACAGTATAATTAACCACTAATTTACAACAGAAAGAAGATAGACTATTGCATTAAATTAGCTAGACTTCTTTTTGACTGGCAGATGGCTAAGTGCTGAGTACTTAATATACTTTTTGTAGATTTTGTTCTCCACAAACATAATTACTGTAATTAACACAGATCAACCATGACAGCAAAGCTATCATTTCATTTATCAATACAGTAGCATATAAAAAGTAGGGATTTATCAGTTTTATTAGGCAGCTAACCAACACTTCCCTTTCATCATGCCTTACTTCATTAGTCAACATCCACTTACAGTACTTTTAGCAGAAGGACCAAAATTTTCATGTAGTTCCATATAATTTTATTCAGTTAATTCTGTCACTGTCTACATAACAGAACAAGAAATTTTCCCCAAGAAATAAAAATTGTGATGAGATCAATTCATGAAACTTCTATGTACACCTGCCAACAGGTACAGCAGTATGCAAAAAGTGATATACAGGTGTTTTATGTTTGCTGTTGAAGGAGAGACAGTATTTTTGTCACATGCTGTTTCTGAGGGCATTTGCTGCATATTAGTCCATAGGAAACAGACTGTGTGAGCACCCTGACCCTCCTTTTTGACTTTTTTCTGTTCTCCATATGAAAGCCCGCTATTGTAGATGCTCAGTATTTTATTTGACTTGACATTTTGATTTGCATGTAGTGTAGACTAAAAGAGGTGACTTTGACAAGGCTAGGAGAGCTTATGCTAGCTAAAAACTTGTCCACTGTGTGAGCTGATTTGCAGAGAACTTTAACAAATGTGGTCAAATTGGATCACTATGAGGCATCTTCCTTCTGACTGTTAGAGGGACACACACACACACACACACACAGTGACTTGAGGTGGAGTCACAAGTGATCCAGACCTTTGGATTGTAACCCTACCATGCTTCACATTGTGCATCCAAGTAATGAAAGCTGCCAAAATTAAAGTTTAATGCAAGTACTTGCTTACAGCACAGCATAGCAAAAAAGATGGATGCTTCCATTAGGTTTGGGTGAAGCCTCAAGGAAATTTAATCTGTTGTGATAATTGAAAGCTTAAAGGAGATTAGCCACTGACCTTGTGCTTCACTGCATTGTTGTTCTTTGTATAGGAGTCCACTATATTCAGACCACGTACCACGGCATCTAAATTAACCTATGGAGGTTACTCTGGTGTCTGTGGTGGAGAACGATAAACTGTTTAGACTGCATACTACCCAGGACTGCCTGCCCTTTCACTATCAATACAGAGAAGCAGTTGTGACACTAACTGCAGGGTTGTATCCTTACCATACATTTTGCTTTGGCCTTTGAAAGTACATTGCTATGTCCTTTTTCTGGCTGACCAAGGGATGGCAATGTCAACCTTCTTCAGAACTATGGAAAAACATTTTCTTATGGTTGCTAGTCTTGACCCCCCCTTTTCTGCACCTTCCCCTTTGTTCTTTTCTCTCTCTCTCTCTCTCTCAGCATCTCTCTCTCTCTCTAGCTAAGGAATCTTAACATGTATTTTAATTTCCTATGCAAAAGTTGAAATCAGTTTTGTCCTCTGGTAATTCAGTCCATCCCAAAGACTTTTTGATCCCACTAGATTTCACACTGGTTCCTTCATTCACAGGCACAAACTGAAACACAGGAAGTTCCATCTGAACATGAGAAAAAAACTTCACTGTGAGGGTGACAGAGCACTGGAACAGGTTGCCCAGAGAGGTTGTGGAGTCTCCTTCTCTGGAGATATTCAAAACCCACCTGGACATGATCCTGTGCAACGTGCTCTAGGTGACCCTGCTTGAGCAGGGGGGGTTGGACTAAATGATCTCCAGAGGTCCCTTCCAGCCTCAACCATTCTGTGATTCTGTGATTCAGTTCCTTACAGGCTCTCAATCCATAGGCTTTCAGTATGGTTTTTAAGATAGTTATATGCCCAATGCCAGCTTTGCATACAAGATTTCTCCCCTTCTTAAAATGCAAATTCTAGATACTCTGCCCCTTTGCATAAAGTTTCTTTGAATATTAGTTCTCCTGCTTTCTCTCAAGACAATAACCTTCACTGTCCAGCCATCTTCATTTTCAAAGATTACGCTTTGGAAATAAAAAGTCCTTTCATTCCAAGTCTATTTTTTATCATTCTGTTTATTTAAAAAAGAAACAGGTTATTTTCTATAACCATAGATTTGTAAGTGTTTGGTGCTTACTACATAACAGATGTGATACAGTGGCATGTTGTGTAGAAATACCAGAGCCCCATCTGAACAAGGTGGCTTACATACCAGAAGCACACTCACATCAGCATAGTGCCCAGCTAGGGCTAACTTCTTTTTCCAATTTTGGGAATCTACTTTGCTTGGCAGTATGCAACATAAAATTGCCCAAAGTCTAAAGTAGCACCCCCTATTCTTGGTTCAGGGATATTTTGTTGAAATCTGTCAGCTGTGACTTCCAGCAATAAGGACCTACAATTTTTGACAGAGTTTGCCTTCCAATCTATATCAAAAAAATTTAGTCTCTCCTAATGACAATTCATGTTAGTAATCCTCTGCCAAGATTACAAATCTCTGTCCATATTTATACCCTCAAAGGCTTAGAGCAGACCTGTAACACTATCCTGCTAAAATGTTTTTTTACAACCCTTTACCCAAGAGATTTTAGCCCAAAGACCATATTGTCATTTCTTATTCGTTTAATCAGCCACACCGTTAGCGTACAACACTGTTTCACCAACCTTGCCTTTATCAGTGCCTTTCCTCAGTGCCTCTCCATACCCCCGCTCCATTTATAAAAGCTATTCCATTGTGTTACTTCTGCAGTAAACAGCTTCATGTGAAGTGGTCTCAGTTACTTTGTCCTGGTATGCAATCTGCTGGCATTCCTGAAAAAAAAGAACTTCTAAGCAGCATCACTCTGGCCAAACCAGTGAGGCAATCTGCAATTTTTTCTATCACGACCTTTCTGAGAGTCAGATCTGCACCTCACTCTCGCTCTGGGTGGATAGATCACCTACACTACTGCCACAACGGACAGCTCTGCTTTGTAAGTTCTCCATCATGCCAGGCCTGCCCTTTCCACGTACCCTGTGAACCACGGCTTCCTGACTCTTCTCCTCGATTGATAACCACAAATCTTGAGATGCCTCCACAGCCTCCAATCCTCCATCCTTATTGACTCCACCTTCATATCAGACCTTTATGAGGTCAGATCTGATCAAAAGCCTTTGCACTCTCTTCCGTAAATTCTCTGGGATATCCACCTCATGGCTAATACATTCTCAGGGTTCTCTTAATACCATTGTTTCTTCCAGTTCAAGAGGCACATCAATAGCCAGCCTACTGGCCACCCCTTTAAGAAAGCAAACATTCTTCAAACTCCCACATTTGCTGCCCTTTTTTTGTTTAATCCTCTGACAGAAACATTCCAAAAGTTCTTGACATTTTGGCACCAGGTAGCAGTTATGTTTTTCTTGACATCAAAGCATGACAAGAAAATCATCAAGGCTTAAACATATAGAGCAGAACACAGCTGTCAATACTGCCCATACCTGCCCTTCTAGTCCCATGTTCAGTTATTTCAAAATTAATTTCCTATATTTGTTAGTGAGGTATGTAACAGCACTCAGGATCCTCTCCAAGGAGACAGAGAGAGAGATTTAGATGGAGGGAAGGGGCAGAGCTGTCTGATGGGAAGTTGCCTGCCTTTATAAGTCAGGCAGGAGTAATGGGAGAAAAGTTTTCCTCCAAATGCTCTAGTAAGTTCTCAGCTTTGTAGTCTCTTTCATTTGCTCAGCTGCTGCATTCATTCAAGACTGCCTACAGAGACAAACAGATACCGAGGAAGTGTACTAGACATTTTGAACTGCTTTTAAAGCTTCTGTTCTATTCTCCCATTCACCTTGTTTCCCACAGCTGAGTACAAAATGTGCTTTATACAGTGTTCCTTTTTTCAAACATGAAACAAAACTGTCCCTCAGCACTTGTACTGTACAGTGCCTGCTCTTATTAGAGTAGGAAGGAATAATTACAGGGATTATGAATTTGGTACTGAATGTCAAGGCGTATTAAAGCTGTTCAATGTCTCAAAATAGAATAAAGATTCTATACCCAGGACACTGTTTTTCCACCTTAAACTAAATTATGTCATCAAATGCTTTGTAAGTGGATCCACCTAGCAACTAATTTTGATAGCATATATAAGAAGTTACTCATCTCACAGTTACCAGAATGCTTCAAAACTCTGTACTCATAGGCATCACAGAGTTTTTTGTCCAATACTGCTCTCAATGCATAAAAACACTCTGTCATTCATTGAGAACAGAATTCACATATCATGCTGCAGTATGTACAGTGCAGGCCAAGGTTCAAGAAAAAGATGGATGACACGCTATGGGATTTTAGAGAACTGCATTGTCCAGTAATTTTTTCTTCAAGTTATTTGTCCATATGCACAGTTTATTTTGGGTAACATCAAAGCAGTGGATTAGTCCATTTAGAAGTAGGCTGTCAGTGTTTCAGGAGATCAGCAGCTGAAACCTTGCTTGGGCTCAATACAGTGACCAATCTGAGACTTCTGAAATTGTCTCTCCAGCTGGCCTTTTTAGAGATGTATCCAGCCTCGTGCTTTTCAATGCCACAGAGGTCTGTCCATGCAAAGGCAGGCTGTTTGTGAAATCCTGAGTTGGAGATGATTGCTGTGTCCTCCATCCTCACTGCTACAGCTGCACGTAGAACTTGCTGCAGTACAAATACTTCAGTATTAGCCTGTGGGCATTACAGTGCATTTGAACCTTGTCAGGAAGCTTGTTTCAAGCAAAGACTGAAGAAGCGATGAAAAGCTCTCCTGTCATTCACTGAGCAGGGGAGTACTTGAACGCCTGAAAGACATCAAGTTTGTGCTAGATTCAAGAACAATGTTTTTGTAGCTAGGTTTCCTATGTTAGTCGCAAGAAAAAGTAAGTTTTCATGGATAACTGAAAAATTTTAAAGATATAAATTTGATGCAGTGTGCAAGGCAGACAAGAAGCTCCTTCCCAGGCTGAGTAGTTAAGAACCAAGCCTCAGATTTGTCAGAGGATTCAGCTGGAGCACAAATAGGGATGTTTTAACGATGTTGCTGATGCTCTACCTTTAACCATTAAGCTGTTAAAGATATTGCATACTTTTAAGCGGGATTCTGAAGAAAGAATAGTAGAAATAGGAATTCTAGAAAGGGATTTGTGCTTTCCTTCTTCCCTGGTTTAGATATTTAGAAATGCAGCTATTTCATGTTTACTCAAATAATCCAAACAGATTCTGTTTAAATTGTAGCTCCTAGCATCTGTCCCCATTATTTCAGGCTGATCTTTAAATCCTAGCCAGCAGAACTATTAAATCGGAATCTATTCTTCCTAGACTTCTCCTTCCTGCTTGGAAGGCTTTTAATAAAAATAGGACAACTACTGACATTATTCAGAGCTATGATCTAAAACTTTTTTTGTGTGTATTTTGGCCCAGAACAGAGAGAAGTGGGATGTACAGATTCTGTTTAATAGGAAACAGTAACAAGGATGTAATGCTAAGCTAGTTGTTCAGAATAAGAGGAAAGTGAGAAATGGGATGAATACTTTTCAGGTGCCAGACAGGATCTTCCTATTTCAGAATGTGCTGAATCACTCTTTGAAAGTGTCTGTCTTTCTTTATTCAATATACAGGGAGCTGAAATGAGTAGCTTATATAATTAAGTATTTTGTTTTAAACAGCTGAATTGAGGAATATAAATCCCAACAAACTAACAAGGAAACAGTCTTTTGGGGAATATCAATGGCTGTTACCTTGCTAGAGTTTTTCTATTTTGCAATTTATAATTGCAGAATAGTCTGCTGAAAGCTGACATATGGTGTGACTGTTGGCTGTCACTTGATCCCAAACTGTTATCATATGTAATGATGTCCCAATTCAACTATTCAACCCCAATTATTAGCAGAGTCTGGACCACAAGTTATAAACAATAATGAAACCATAATGCATTTTAACACCAAAAATCAAAAGAAAAAATAATATTCTATCATGATACTTTTTGTCAACTTATTTAAGGAATAAAAGTGTGAGATCCCTTACCATTTATAATCAAACCAGTTTACTCTTTATAAATAATATCACTAGGAAAATACACTGATAATAGTACAACTTCTTAGTGCCTAACCACATTTTTTTAAATAGCATCATAGGTCATTGTCAACAGTGCCAGGCCAGATCTTTGTCAGCTCCAACAGTCTCTCCCATAGTTCTACGACCTCCATATTTTGGCTGAAGAGGAAACTGTATCTATAGATACAGATAATCTCTATCTATATATATAGATATACTTAAACAAGTCACTGTTCTGTTCCTACTTCAATAG
The DNA here is from genome assembly GCF_003343035.1 of Apteryx rowi. Lineage (NCBI taxonomy): Eukaryota > Metazoa > Chordata > Aves > Apterygiformes > Apterygidae > Apteryx > Apteryx rowi. Next base: position 57,577 of record NW_020450866.1, read on the forward strand.
AAATCAAAGATGATGATATTCAAGTTTCATGCATGAGCAAAGCATCTTTTCAGTGTAAACACTGAATGTTTGCTCACTATTTGGTTCCATATTTGTATTGCAGTAACATCAGAAAATCCCAGCCAAATTGAGGACTCCCTTATGCCAATACTTGACACCATTTACTTTGTTGTGCATAGCTGAGGTAAAAGCTGGTATGTCTTCTCACTTCATCAGAAATCTATCTATCTTTTCAAACTAGAAGGATCTACCATTAAAATCTGGACCCAGAAACTATATATGGAGGATTGCCTCTGTTAGTCAGCATTAATGACAGTTACAGTACTGTGTGACTCAATCTAACTAACTTCCACAGTCCGCAAGTTTTTCTATACTGTTAAATTTCAGAGGAGTCAAGCTAATGAATCAAACACCATGCAATGTAAAGGCTTGTTGTTACACAGCGATTTCTAGAGTCACTGTGACATTTTTTTCACTATCCTGAAATAGCCAGAAGCAGCCTGAAGTGCCTGGCAGCTACTTGTCATGAGAAGATCTGTATATTGAAGCTAAATGCAAAGTTTGTAGAAACAAGTGTCATTTCCATATCTGTTTCCTAATTGCTTATATTTCCTTCAAACATCCTTTTCAGTAAGAATTGCCTAGCAGACAGGCTTTTAGTTATTCTCATCCTCCTCTCAGGGCTGTTTTGGGGGTACCATTACATTCTTTTGTACTCCCTAGCACATTTCAGGATGAGAAGGGGTATTAATGATTATTAATGACTATTCCTACCCAAAACCATGTAAGATCCCATCCCAAGCATTCTCTTTCGTCCACTGTAACTGGAATAGCAAGTCTTATGTGCTCCCTGGACAATCATAGGAGCAAGGCCAATTCATATTTGTCAGAAAAAAAAATTCTTACCATGTTCAAGTGAAATGTTAAAAATCTGATATCTTCTTTTTCACCCATTCATATGAAGGGAATTGAGTTTTGCCCATTCAAAAGGATGGGTTAAAGTTTGACATTTGAGCTGAGAAAATGAAAAAATACGTAGAGTTCCCAAAACTTAAGATCTCCCACTGCTAGCATCTAATACAGCTCTTCTGTTCATACTTGTTTCTTTGCACCTTTACACCAGTCATTATGCTTAAAGGGGGAAGGGAAAGGAACCTTGAACAACATACAGGTCAACCCCTAGACTTCAGGGGAGCAGGCTTTGGCCTGCTCAGGGATCTCCTTGGAAGAAATCCATGGGAGACTGCCCCGGAGAGAAGAGGGTCCAGGAGAGCTGGCTGATTTTCAAGCATCACCTCCTCCAAGCTCAAAAGTGATCCATCCTGACAAGCAGGAAATCAAGCAAAGGTGGCACAGAGCCTGCCTGGATGAACAGGGAGCTCCTGACTAAACTCAGATACAATAAGGAAGCAAACAAGAGGTAGAAGCAGGGACAGGAGACCTGTGAGGAGGGTAGGGACACTGTCCAAGCGTGCAGGGATGGGGTTAGGAAAAACAATGCCCACTTGGGCATCAGATCTGACAAGGAGCGTGAACTGCACCAGGAAGGCCTCTGCAGGTATATCAGCAGCAAAAGGGAGGCCAGGGAAGACGCGGGCCCACTGCTGAATGGGGCAGGGGCCTAGGTGACAAAGGACACAGGAAAGGCCGAGGTCCTCAATGCTGTCTTCACCTGGTAAGACTGGCCTTCAGGAATCCCAGGCCCCGGGACCAGAGGGGAAGCCTGGAGCAAGGAAGACTTACCCTTGGTGGAAGAGGATCAGGTTAGGGAACATTTACACAGACTCCACATACACAAGAGGATGGGATGTTATGGGACACACCCACGAGTGCTGAAGGAGCTGCCCCATGTCATTGCAAGGCCACTCTCTATTACAAGGTCATGGAGATTGGGGGACCTTCCTGAGGACTGGAAGAAAGCAAATGTCACTCCTATCTTCGAGAAGGAGGATCCAGGGAACTACGAGCCAGGCAGGCTTACTTCTACCCTGGGAAGGTGAGGGAGCACCTGCAAACCATTTCCAAACATATGAAGGACAAGAAGGGAACTGCGAGCAGCAAGCAGGGATTTACAGACAGGAAGTCATGCCTGACCAACCCAATAGCCTACTATGATGTGATGTCTGGCTTGCTGGGTGAGGAGAAAGCAGTGGACATGCTTTAGCCTTAGTTTAGCTTTAGACTGTCTCCCATAACATTCTCAACAACAACACACTGATGAAATAGGGGCAAATAAGCAGGCAGCATGGTGGGTTGAAAACTGGGTGAACTGCCACACTCAGAGGGTTGTGATCAGCAGCACAGAGTCCAGCTGGAGGCTGGTCACTAGTGGTGTACCCCAGGGGGCAATACTTGGGGTAATACTGGTGCCATTCAGAGGGACCTCAACAGGCTGGAGAAACAGGCAGGGAGGAACCTCGCAGAGTTCAGAGGGCAATGCAAAGTCCTGCCCCTGGGGAAGAATAACCCCATGCACCAGCACACATTGGGAGGCAACCAGCTGGAGAGCAGCTTTGCAGAGAGGACCCTCCCTGGGGGATCCTGCTGAACAACAAGTTGGACACAGGCCAGCAATGTGCCCTTGTGGAAAAGGTGGCAACAGCCTCCTGGTCTCCAACAGGTTGAGGGAAGTGATCCTTCCCCTCTGCTCAGCCCTGGTGAGGCCACAGCTGGAGGGCTGTGTCCAGGTCTGCGCTTCCCAGTACAAGAGAGTCATGGACTCACTGGAGTGAGTCCAGCAAATCACCTTGAACATGATCAAGGGAGTCATATGAGGAGAGACTGAGAAAGCAGGATTGCTTAGCCTGGAAAAGACAAGGCTTAGAGGGGATCTTATCAATGTGTACAAGTAGCTGATGGGAGGGTGTAAAGGAGATGAACCCAGACTCTTCTCAGTGGTGTCAAGAGGCAATGGGCACAAACTGAAATACAGGAAATTACGTTTAAACATAAGGAAGAAACTCTTTCAGTGTAAGGATGACTGAGCACTGGAACAGGTTGCCTGGAAAGGTTGTAGAGGCTCCAGCCTTGGAGATGCTCAGAACCCGCCAAGACACAGTTCTGAGCAACCCGCTCTAGTTGACCCTGCTCTGAGCAGGACATTTGGACTAGACCGTGTGATGCTGTGAAAAGGGAACCCTAGTGTTAGAGAATATCGGACTAAGCTGTCTAGAATTAATTGCTTAGCATAACTTGCTTAGCATTAGTAGCTAAATTTGCTGAAGCCTTAGGCTTCAGGCTGTGAACTTTTACTTAGATAAGTAAAAGGGGGCCCCAGAGCCGGTTCAAGCTGGAGGGATAAAGAAGTTACATGGACAGCAGGAGTAGCAAACCTTGAAGATAAGAAAAGAAGCAGCCTACCTAGAGACAATGAAGGGGCCCAAGGAAGAAGGGGAAGAACCCAGACCTAACTATTACTGTTGGTCTAAATTATCGCTTAAGGGGTGGGGAATTTAGATTGTAAGGCTATAATTGCCCAGGGATTTCTTTGTTCGGGGTCCCTCTTCGGAGGCACCCAGCTCGAGCTGTAATTACCGCACGTCTATCATTAAATTTTATTTCTCTCCAATCTGACTTCGAACTTCTCCCTCAGCAGGAACCTAGGGTCGGACCCTGTTATGGAGGCCGGTGAGCCTAATAGTTTCCATAACACTAGCACCATTTCCATAATGTCAAGGTTGAGGGGACAATATGCTTTCTTCTTGTGCAACACTGAAAGAAAAACACTTATAGATCCAGTAGTAAAACCCTGGAAGGGGAGCCAGTGCTGAGTTCCTGCCGATCGCATCATTCATCAGCATCATGGACTACTTCATCACATCATTCACATTAAAGACTATTTTTTGCAGCTGTCCTTGTGGACATGTCAAACATAATAGAAACTGCTGGATAGGAGCACTAATGAAAATATAGCACAGATTATTGCTGTGTAAACTATCAAAAATAAAAATACTGTTATATTAAGACCATCATCACAACTATCAGAATTATACAAGCAGTGACGCATTACTGACAGCACAGTCCACTTCTGACATCAGCCAGTTTACAATTCACCTGTTTATAGATACCTGTGAGCCAGTAAGTGTTTATCAGCTGAGAGGTTTAGTCACGGTGTCTTAATTGACAAGGCTGTATTAGCAGAGCCTGTGTAAAACATGGGTATCCAGCATGTTTTAAGTAACGTGATCAATCTTCAGTGACTTCTAGATGTGTATAGTGAAAGCTGAACAAATGTATTGCTACCTAATGTGTATTTCAGCAAAACCTGTAAAAAAGAGGCAGAGTTTGCTACTGTACAAAGTATTTACAAAAGTATACAACTTCAGAAAAAATCCAGTTTATTTCATCAGCCAAAGTTTTAAACACAAAACACCACAAGTTTGTAGTTTATACACTAGGAATGTAAGTTTTCATGTATAATTAAAAAGAGGTTTTACTCTGTAAAAAAGTGAAATACTGCATTACTAAAAGTCTCACACACACTGCAGAACATGAGAAAGTGTAGCACATTCATTTAAACTCAGGCTCTCAGGTGAAGACTAACAACTATAAACTGATGCAGCTATTTCAGAGACTTTGGTGAATGTTAAGAAATGTACACATCTATTCAGCTGTCTTAGAAGTATAATTATACAAATACAAAAGGCAATATATTACACATCTATATATAGCATTGTAAGCCTCAAACATTGACAAAAGATGCCAGATAATTTAGAAATTTCTAAAATCATCAGAGAAGTCAGAAGAGACCTCCTTAGATAGAGAGAAACAGGGCTAAAATAGTAATATATTTCTGTACTTGTCAAATCTGTCAGGTATTGAATGACATTTTTCCCCCCCTCAGAAAAGCCATCGCAGCCCCAGAGGAAATGGTGAGAAGACATACACTCTTTGCACAAATGTTACAGGTTCTCAAAATGAAAGTAGTTCTACTCAGCTTTCAATACAGTTTTGCTAATGGTGCTGTTCAAAGCCATCACTGGAAACAGTTCTCTGATTTAAAAACAGTAAGGTCAGTTTTAAATGTCAGCATTAAACAGCTTCTCTTTTATTATAATTTGAGATGATTCACTCCTATTTAACATTTTTTCTGCAGAATGTTGCAACTATGTATGACATTTGGAACATATTTATCACAACTACCTACTATGGGGTAGCACAGAATATGTAATGTCTTAAGATAGTTTCCTTACACCTTTAAAAGGCCCCTACTTAATATACACCTTTCATTAATCAGTCTAAAATGATCAGATAATGCTCAAAAACCAAGAGCTTCACAATTTTATAAGTAGCAGGAAAGAATTGCCACCACTGCTTCCCTTCCCACCTCCACTCCAATCCTACACTAGAAACAGTGCAACACTCATCTTCTGGAAGTTGATGGGTATTTGGACAAAATAAATAATTCTGACCTCCCTCTCTGCCTGCCTCTTTCTTTTTTTTTTTTTTTTTGTAAGAAAAGAAAGAAGTATAGTTGAAAGTTCATTACTTACATCAGTAAAGAAATTCTTGGGACTCAATTAGTATCAACATGTGATGTCAGTTCATAAAAACATACCCATTGTATAAGTTGATCCAGAGACTAACGCACAGATATTTACATGAAGCCACACATGTATACAAGCAGCAGCCTTTAGTACCAATAAACTTTCCTTTTATCGTTTTATAAAAAGGTATGAAGCCTCATGTAATTTCAGCTATTATTTTGGATTCAAGCCAGACCAAGATTAGAATAATTAGCTATATAAAATAAAGGGTAAGCTAACTGTACTTTAATACTGTCTGACTTGAAGCCAACAGCACTGTAAACATTATGTTACATCTCTGTATTTTATGGCATTTTAGATACTTCAGAAAGCTAATGATTTATAGCTAAGTGGCTAGATCTTCCAAGTATTATAAATATCTTTTACACCAACACCCAGTCTGAAAGTGTCCACTGTGGAGATAATCGTGATCTAAAAAACCCAGTAAAACTACTTAGAAATAATAGTTCCTTAACACTAGCTCATGATTAATACTGTCACAAACATTTGTCAACTGTAATTTTATTTTTTATTCTAATTTTTTTCAATATAAGTTACTGTAAGGTATTTCAAAGTATTCTTAAATACTTTACTGCAAGAGCAGATCAGGAAGCAGTTTAAGTTCTGCAGGTTATTTCATCATAACATCTACAACAAATCTTAAGGAAAGGAAAAGCTCTACATTCAGAATAGTGTGTAGTACTAGGCAATGTCTGCTACCAGCTGCCTGAAACTCTTCCATTGCCTGGGGTTACGCACACTCCAGAGACTATTTGTATTAGTCTATTTTCAGTAACAACTTGTTTAACACCATCAATTACACCTTCCCATCCATTTTCATTAATTAATTCAAGAAGCTATAAGCTGCTAGTATAACATGAGCTGCTTAAGTCACTTGTGCTTCAGTTTAAATAAAAAAGGAATATCTAAACTTACCCCCAGGCAAATAAGAAAGTCTACTAAAATTTCACTGTTTGCTCTTTTACAAGGCCTTCTTATATTCTTGACAATAAGGGATTGCTACCTGTGGAAATCTGGTCACTTAGGAATGAACACGCATTGCATCTTCATCCTGTTTCTCCACTCATAATAAATGGTCTGTTTGTCAGATGGTCACTGCCACTGAAGTGCTTTTGTCAGCTGTTGCTTCTCCAAATCTCTGCATAAGCAGTTTTAATGCTGATTTTCAGTTATAAACCCAAGGTTGCAGAAGTTAGTAACAAATGAGGTCATCAGACTACATGAAGGTTTGAAGTTAAGTAACCTTAAACAGGCTTCTATTTTAGAATTTCAAATTAGAAAAATAAGAGGTATAAGAGATTAGCAATTATAATGCTAGTTATATTTATATTATATTTTCCCTTTGTGCTTGCAAGTTATTAGAAGTACACATCCTTTGGTAGTTACTTGAGACTAAGAGAATACAAGTTCATGTTAAACACATTCACACTCCTGATTTGCTTGATTCAGTGCAAAGCGTTCATACTTTATTTTCTACATGATACCACTACACAAGCACATTTCTTTCCCATTAATAGAAATATTGATGACAGTGACTTTTCACCAAGTAGCTTTGTGCCCAATATTTAAGAATCTGAAAGAAATAGAGACTGTCAGACTATTGGTAGCCTGAGAAGTGACTACTACAGCAATTCATGAGAACTCCCACCCACAAGTACTGCTACTGTGTGACTTTTGGCCCATTTTCAAAGGTGTATATACAAACTATAATGTATCTATAATGCAGACCCATAAGTATACAAAAGCATGAGTATTGCCACATGTACTAACTACTGTTACAAAAGCTGCCATAACAAACACTGAACTGGTGCTTCTAGTTTTAACCTTACACGTAAATGCAGCTTTCTTATGACTAACACAAGAAAGCGTTATGTTGTTACAATGCTGTTCCAAAATTTCATGCCCACACCACAAGGCTCCTACTAAATAACCTCTGCAGTTTCGCTTATGCCAGCTGGTAGCAAAGAGTAAAATCTCGCAAAGGGGATCTATTTGTTCCCATACTGTGCATTTGTAGAAAGCCGCACATCTTGGTCAGTGGCTAAACAACCAATTGATGCTTGTTAAATTGGTGTTACATGAAGCTGTAAACAATCAGGGGTATAAATAAAGTAAGAAGTCAAAGAGGTATTTTCCAAGCTATTAGAAGTTGATGCAAAATAATTGCAACTGTGTCTACTCATTCTTACTGTCAAATGGGAGCCAAAACATAAAAATTTATGGGCTTCAGGTTTAAGGTGGTAATATATAGCATATTAAGGAGCTTAATGCATGGTACCCACATCAGCATAAAGCCCTCAGATTTATTTTTCATACTGGCCAATTTAACAATGTCAATCTGTTGATAAAGTTATACTGATACTAGGAGGTCGCTGCTGATTGGGTTGTTTACTTGAAACGGGAAGATCTGTTCTTTCTGCTCCATATATCAGTTTTTCCTCCTGAAGACTACAAGCTGAGAACCTGTTTGCCTCTGTACCAGATACACCACCACGATTATTTGGAACTGTGACACCACTGACCTGTTCAAAAGATTTACTAAAAACAGTAGTGGTAGTTCTGGCCAAACTATGGCTGCCAGGTTTAGGCAGGGATTGGCTAGTCGTCAGTGTCAGTCTCTTCAAAGAGACAAGCTCTAGGTTCTCACTCATGGCTCTCTGAGTCTGTTTTCGTGACAAGTATTCTCTGCAGGTTTCCCCTTCTTTTTCTTTCCCTCCAGCTTTGCTTCCTCCAGATCTTCGCTGGCTCTTCCCTAAAAGGCTCTTGCTGCTGGTGTTGCTGCTGTTCGATAAGGCAGACTGACTTGTGCTAGAAGTAGCCCTAGAGTAAAATCCTTCATCAGTTTCAGATACTTCTATCAGTTCTTCTTGAATTGCTAAATCGGTATTACCTGCATGGTAGAATAAGAAAAAAATTAACATTTGACTTTCTCACATTTAATGATTTTATGATTACTAGATTTTGATATTTATAAGCATGAAGCTTTAAAGCAACAGAACAGAGAGCAAACAGAAGACAGAGCACTTACCTATTAAATTACATTTCGGAATACAATTCATTAGGATATAAAATTACAGCAAATAATGCTGCATTAATTCAATCAAGAAGCATGCCCACAATCTCATTTTGTAGTCATTTTGAAAAAAAAGAAAAGAAAAGAAATGCAGTCTTGTTAATTCATGCAAGGGATTAGAAACATATCAGAAGTTATTACACAAAACTAAAAAAAGTGTAAATCTTGTTTTGAGCAAGTGCTCCCATATACTATTTTGCAAAGCTCATTAATTATAAAGATATGTGATCAATGCCCCAGAACACCTAATACGGCACCTGCACAATTAGCAACCCAAAAATGCTTTAGGACTGAAAGGTCACCTTCTGCATCATAGGTCTGATGGTACGAGTTGGAAACTCGAGCACAGTGGAACATGAAAACTCAAGCACACAATGAAAAGTGAAATTTGGGGAAATCTGATATACACAGCAAGATGCTTTTCATGTCCATTTGGATAGCTTTCTTCATTCCATTGATCACTGGATTTTGTGAACCCAATAAATATGCTTAATAAACTCAAAATAATGTTGAATCTCACAGTGTAGTTGCTCCAAATTATCTACTTGTAAGTACATCATCATTGTCTGTGGCACAGACAAATCTGTGTGCAATACATGCATCTGTGTTATTACACATGCAAATATATTAACTGCATACTTTAATTCTCCAAACATGCAGCAGTGACCCTTTCAATCAACAGCGGTACCTTAGAGTGCAGCTACAAGTGCTCTGCTAAAACTGCACTCTGCCAGATGAGTTTATTCCATCCTCCATCATTTTTCTTACAGATTTTTGCCTCCTGATTTCTGGTATGCCTTTGCTGTCAGTTCTAGGATCTGTAGCTGTTTCCTGTACACCCTGTAAATGCTGAATATCATTCTCTGCTAGTGCTCTGCTTTTTTCCCCATTCCCGGTTCTCTCTCCAGCCACATTTGTGACACTAATCTCAGGTATGATAAAGTTGCCCAATTCAGCAGCATCATTACCATTCTCTGGTTGTTCTAGAATTGAAGATGAATAAGAAACAAAAAACAAACAAACAAAAAGATGTCTGAAACAAAACATGAAACAAAACCCCATAGAAATAGATGACTAAAGCATTATGAATTAAAGCAGATGTTCACATATTAACCTCTTGTTAATTAGCAACATTAGCAAGTATGGAATTTTACTTAATTTTTAAACTATGAACTTCAGTCTTCCAATTATTGGCCTGCACCCACATACTGGAAGTCCCACACTTGATCTTTCAAAATTAAAAGCTTTGAGTATCATCATAAAACAAACATTCACAGAATTTCAAATATCAAAGAACTCTCCGTAATTATGACTATCTTCTCAGCATCAACGTGCTAGAACAAAACTGTCTCTAAAGTTGTTATTTTTACAATGAAGTGGTATATCAACTTCATGTGTTATCACTTTAGACCAGAAATTCCACTTTCAGTCCACATGCAGTGTTGCAATGCTGCACAATGGTTAGCCTGATAACTAATACCTGAATCACCAGGCCAGCTCAAGCACACTTAAATTCCTTTTTTTTTTCATTTCAAAATCATTTTTAACCAGAAAAATATTTAAAATTAGGAAGTCTCTCCAGTTACTAAAATTAACTTGCTCAGATAAAATTTATGGAGTTTTACTCAAGTGTTTTGCCACTGCTAATATTATACCATAGATATTGATCTTCTCAGCCTTTCTAAACCTCTTACATGATCTTACAACTACCTTAATTTGCAATAAATTTATCTGTGTCACACAAGTCAGTTACTAAGCAACTCAGGGGAGAGGAGGGAAACAACGCAACTTTCTGCAGTGCTGGGGAAAAAAGGAAATTAAAGTAAAAACAACACAACTTGGTTCTAAGATTACTCCTTTTCACCTGAGGAAGTCAACAGCAGAAAATATACAAATGCTAAGCCTGGCTAAAAAAACGTTTTAAGACATTCTGAGATTCCTGCAGATGTGGCCAAAAAAATAAAATAAATAAATCACACTGCTACTCAAAGAGCAAGAATGACGACTACATGTAAGCCCAAGATTTTTAACAATAATGATGATGATAATGCAGTAGTTCCTATGAGGTCCTGTTAAAACAAATCCTGATCCAAGATCACTGTCTAAATTAGATGAAGACAGGTTTGAGAAAGATAAACTGGGGGGGGGGGGGAAGACCTTGTGGGAATTCCTAGTATATGCAAGTAACAAGTTACAATCCTAGCAAGCTGTCAGCTTCACAGTGTTTGAAGTATTTTAAGTGTCTGAAGATCTTTTAAAAAAGTACTCAGAATTGCTTTATCAGCACTAGCTCTACAACCACAAAACTGCATTTGATGACCTGGAGAAGAAAAAGAGAAGCCATCAGTTACAGGTAGTCACTGCACATCCTCCATGAAGATGTATACCACAGAAATACAAGCAAAGTAGAAGAAAACTATACACTATATACACTACATGTGTTATATACATAATTTATATACAAATGCTAGGGCAACAAATCTGACAAGACTGAAAGTGAACTAAAAACACAGCTCGGGCTAAAGCTCAAGTGAAACCCAGTGTTTTATCCATAACACAAGTCTTTCACAACTGAGGATTAAGGAAGGAACTTTAAGACTAGACTGTCAGTTTGCTTTGCAGATGACAGGAGTTTTCAGTACAGACATTTAATTGCCTATATGAAGTACAAAAATAAAGGAATTTATGATGAGATGATTTTACACAGCAGCAGCTCTAATGCTTTTCAGCTGGAGGGGAATCCCCTGCAGTGAGGACAGCTGTGCGGGCACAGTGTACTTCCAGTTCCAGCACGCTGCGCTGCTTGGCTTTTTGCTGGCCTCTGTGCTTCTCTTGGTTATTCTGCTGGGGATGGACACCATTGTCCCCCCAGTGCAAGAGCCATCCCCAATTTTACCTGCAAATGGTAAATATTACGATTCTTTAACTATTCAGTCACTAATGAAAATATCTATTTAATAAGTTGTACTATCTAATGGAAATGACATTAAAGTAGCTAACAGCAGCAATTAACTTCCTGATATTTGGCACCAAATTTAGAAGAGTTAAGAGTTTCCAATTTCTCTTCCTGCTAACAGCATCTTCTGCAGAAGTCTTTTACAGTAACAAAGGTAGCAATTGAGCACTGAACTGCAGCAGTAGAGACATTAGAAAGCTTTATGCTCTGCAATAACTAGTCACTAAAAAAACCCTTCAAAACTCCTCTAGGAAAGTTGCACTGCTGACACATGCACAATAATATAAAACTCATTTTACAGTTACCTATCACTAAAATGCAGCCAGTATCATTTGAATATTAGATATGATCAAAGTAGTATCATAATATCAAATACAGCTATATATTTATTTATTTATTTATACACACAGATACTTTTTTTAAACATAGGAGCAGAGGTTTAGTGAGGAGGGAAGACTGACCCTCTAGGTAAAGTGGTTGCATCTCACTGGGGTGAGGTACCTGTACTTCTGTGGCAACCTTCAAACCCCCTCCTGTTACCCCATCTGTCTGGCTATAGGCACCTTAGTTCAGCAGGTCTTCCCAGGATCCATATCCCCACATGCACAAGTTTACTCTACTAGAAAGAGTGTTTAGAGCAAGGAGCCCACACAGAAGAGTGGGCAGAAGAGAGTTTGCTTTCAGTTCCTACTTCTACCCAGAAAGGGCAAAAAAGCATTAATTAGTAGTGCCCAGCTCCAAAGAAGAGCGATGGAGGGTGCACAAAATCAAAGGCACAGCAGAGACTGAAGGAACAAAGGAATATATACATATTTTTATAGATATATATATATATTTTTTTTAAGAAGTTACAGATTTCATGGTAATAGCAATAATTATTTTGTTTGGTATCATGCATTTCTAGTTGCAATATCAGATTCTGATACTAGTACCTCAGCCATCACTGCTGTATTCCCACAGCTCTGTAACCAATCAACTGGAAAACTACTGAGGAGTTTTACTCAATACAATTATGTTTAATCTTTTAGTTAAGAGTTATTAACTACTTTTAATGAAAGGGAATACACTTTTCTCAGAGTTTAACACTGAGCTACAGGAAGAAGTCAACCAGAAATAGGATACAGGGTATCTCATCCCCAATTAACACTGTCTACCATAGCATCTACAGTCCTGCCCTGTGGCAGCGCTAAGACTATGCAATCCATGTCCTTCACAGATGCATCCCATCCTTATTTTTAAAAGTTTTAAAAATACCCCAAACAAACCTTCAGCTTCAGAGGATTTCTTTTTCAAGATAATACTGCTTCAGACTAGACAACTCTTGGGGCTTATTCTTCTGAGAAAGAGATATTAACATGCAGTGCTCAAGGCAATGTAGCAAAAGAGAAAACACCAAAAGACACTGCTAAATAGCGTATAGACAAAACTGAATAAATATGTCACCTTGAAAGCTACTGTAAATATGGTATAACATTTGAAGAAAAACACATTTGGAGTCAAGTTCTAGATGTGTTGTGTAGTACAACCAACTTTGGTAAACATATTTAATGATTACCAGCTGCTAAAAATTAATTCAAAAGATATTTCAATCATAATCTACCTTATTATTATGAGTGCCTCCAAACAAGCAAACTCTTCATCTAGATTGTAATTGAATTTTAACCACCACAAGCTCAAGCTGCATCTCTTCTACAGCCATGTCAGCATTTTGCATTTTGAATGATTTACAGAAGTATCAAGCTTATATCCCAAAATTATCATTCATTCTGAATTCCTAGAAAAAAAAAGTTATAACTATTTCAGGAGCCAACACTGTTTAAAAAAATAAAAATAAAAAAATCTCTCCATAGAGTCTCAAAGACTAATATCTCTAAACCTTGTGCAGTACTTGAATGTCAATCATTGTAATGGGGAAAAAATAACATTTAGTCATTCTTCTCTAGTCAATATCATCTTTTTTGCTATGTATCTACCCAGCATCTGCTCAGTTCTTTTTACTCAGTCACTTATGTCAGAGTATTTGTCTTACATGCATTATCTCTAAACACAGGAGTTTTTCCAGTAGCTCTTTTCTGGGCAGTGTCATACAAATTTTACATTAGTAAGGAAAGCATTACTAGAGCTTGCTTTATTTTTTTGTCCTTGCTTCTATAAATAACCACTCATTTAAGTGTTTATGTGCTTTACATACTGCACGATTTTCCTGGTTTTTCCTCCACTTGTGAATGGAAACAGAGGAGCCACTCAGAGCTTGTTTTTAAAATATGAACACTACAAAAATTGATGCCCAATCAAATCCTCTTTTTTAGGTTTACGATTTAGAAGCAAAACAATTCAACAGCACAAAATAATTTGCAGATAAGTGGTGGATAATATCAACTGACTCTATAAATCCCATTCATTTGTGAGTAGATGGATCCATTTTGCAAATGACCATTCCATTTACTATGTCTGTCAGAAGTTCAAATTCACAATACCAACTTGACTTTAAAAAATGTCTAAGTAACAGCTCGAATGAAAGGGTTACATGCAGGGTTGAGTATGACAGTAAGATTAAACAGTAAGTTGACGTTTTCCCAGAACAGACTTTGGTGGAGATTTTTAGCAAAGGTTAGCAAGATCTAGTGTCTGCAAATGGAAGTAGTTTTAAAAAATTACTAGAAAGAAAGCACACGCTTCTCAGCTGGAAATGCAATTAGCCTGTTGTAATCTGCAGTGTATTTGGTTTTTTACAAACAGTGATGGAAAATGCTTCCATCACTGGGGATTTTTTGCTTCAGGAAGTCTTGTGGTCCATGTAATGCAGAAGATCAAACTTAACCACACATAACCACCAACTTCATCTCCCCACCCACCCACACTCTAGGAGAGAGAACAATGATCAGGAGTGACAAGGTTTGTCACCTGATTTCTACCAACTCCAATACTCATTTTAATTCAAACAAGCATCTCTAAACACAAACCTCATTATTCTATCTGTATGCCTACCCTAAAGTTCTTTCTTTCATCAGGATTGTTGGGCATGGAAGCTTGTTATTAGGAATTTTGAAATCATGATACAATTCATTCACTTTAAAAGACTTCTTTTAAGTCATAAACAACAATTTTGTTAGTATTTTATAACAACATTTTTGAGGAGGCTATCTGAAGTGGTACAATACATGGAACATGCGCCATTTAAATCAAAACAAATTGGTGGTCAGTCAGTCAAAAATAACATAGGTTCAGTTTTAGCCTTTAAACTACCCTGTTTCCACAGCCTTCAAATTTACAACTACTCACACAAATTTTTTCCCCTGTCACTACACCAAATGATTTTTCCCCAACTAAATCCTGTGTGCTACCACTGAGGCAAGTCCAAAGTTTTCTCAATAACCCAAATAAAGTGTTGACAAGAGATTAAGAGTCCTTAATCTTGCAAACCTAACACTTCCTAAACACTGACCACTCCTTGCTTCAGTCATACTGACTAGAACTAGATTACACCACTGTTTCTCTTGACTTGTCCTGCTTTATATGAGGTTCCCATAAAACCCACCATTCTCCCCCATCTCTATAAATTCTACTGTTATTCTCATTTCTTTCACCTTACTGTTATCTGCTGCAGTGCACAATTGTCCTACCCATTTTCTCTTGAACTTCAAGTATCACCTTTACAAGAAGGCAATACTAGATCACCGGTTTTCGTAAAAACTCCCAGATCTCAGTATTTGCTAAAAAATCTGCATTCTCAGAAGGATGGCTCCAATACTGATTCTGTAACATTTTTTGTATTACATTTTTCTGTACTAACAAGAGCAAGGGGACACTTATTTTAACATGCCTCCGTTTCCTTTGGATAAGCAACATTCAACATCACTGATCCGTGTTCCCCTCTGTCACCTAGTCTGAATGAACATCAGAACCACCCAAAAAATAATAGCAGGCAAAATTGCTAGACTACAAAGGGCGTTTCTCCATTTAAAAGCTGATCTATCATACAGATTTTTGGCACTTAGCTAATACTCCTTGCTTAAGAACTGTCAGCCTGAAGAAAGGAAAATAAACACTAAAGGCTAAAATTCTCCTTAGAGTCTTAACATTTCAGTAATGAATTGCTATGGGACCTCACTCAGGTTAAAGATGCTAATATTTTAGCTCTTCAACTGTGTCTGACAGTTTTAAGCAGTTTTTAACCAAAATTATTTTCAGTTGATTATTTTAAGTTGCTTTGACCCTGGGCACCTTACTATTGGTACTACAACCAGTGGGTATCATTACTGCTCAGAAAGCTCAGTCATTATTTTAAAGACATTTTCTACCAGTATATGTATATGTATATGTATGTATATAAATAATTTTCAACACTTGGCTGAAGTATTGCTAGGTGCTTTATGACAAGGAATTTCATAGTATTTTTCTAAATACATTGCCTATACACAATAAAAGTTTATAGTGTGCATTATACAAGAAGTTTTTATGATTCAGCTTTAAAAGGCAGAATATTCTTTTAATAAGTTCAGTATAAATGTTCACTCACTTCCTTAACCTGTGATCAGAATTACTAGCTCAGGAGAGCAAACAATGAGAAGTTTCGATCTCTGGTTGATCTGCTGTTCTTCATCTGAAGCAGGTAGAAGTGGAATAGAATGTTTCTTTTTGCAGTACATTCAGCACCATCTTTTTTCACTTTTCACCACAGACCTGTGTCCAACTTGTTAGAATCTCTTATGCTAATCTGCCCTAAAAATAAAAATTTATCTGACTATATTTAAGTCCCAATTTTATTTACGTAATTTCAGACAGATGAGGTTTTGTGGTAAGAATACTAAATATAATAGTAAAGCTGTTACAAATATATTGGTTTTGCTTCAGGTACCATACATTATTGTTCAGAAGAAAACAGGAACATCAGCTTCTTTAAAGATTCAGTGATTTTGGAGAATTCCCTTGAATAGAAGTTGGTTAACAACAAACAAAAAACAAACATGGTCAAAGAAAGAAATAGAGAAAATAATGTCTGAACTGTATTAAGATTTCCATTCACCAGTTAAGAAAATAAACTCCAAACTGCTGTTTGCTTACTAGCAGCAGCAGAATGGCACATCCCACTTCATATATAATCGGTTTTATCACTGCCTCAAACCCATATTAAAAATCTGAATAATTCTCTTTAGAAAAGCAATCTCAATCTAAAGAGAACTAATGTATAATATTCACTCACTGAAGGCATTTTAATTAACAATGAAGATGTGCAAAACCCAAAACCTCAATATTATTTTAAATAGGATTAAAAAGCTCGGAATTCATTGCAAATAATGTTTCTTACCATGTCTTTTCCATCTATGCCCTCGGATAGACATGCTAGTCACAGCATTTCTTGATATTCTAGATGAAGTAGGTGTAATTTCAACCTGAATGCATCTTGTACCTTCTTTACTAGATTTCATGGCACTCTGAGGCAGTGAAGCTTTAATTGCATTAGCAACCTAGAACAGAATAAATGCAGATAAATTCTTAACAAAAAGATCCAAATTTTAGGAGAATTATGTAAGGGGATTCTTATTACTCCAAGAAGAGTACTCTGTATAATTCCAGTTTAAGTTCAAATAACCACACTAACATTTTGCTAACCACACTAACATTACACAGAGMWKSTWAAAAAAAAAAAAAAAAAARMCAGCTGCAATWGMCYGTCTCACAACKAAGTTRTATTTAAAATCCAKMACRCTATTTAAAGYAAAGTTYCTRGTTTYWATATGCAGYTATTACTCAACATKAACTTMRGCATGTTTCTGCATCTTTTAAACCTCCAAGACTTGGAAGTCTTCTAGTGTAAATGGCTTGTACACTAGGGAATATGGTAAAATAAAGAGCATGTTAAAAATGTGTCTGTCTATATACTTATAGGTCTAGCTATTCAGTTAAGCACAACTACATAGACCTTGTGGGCTTTAAGTTCCTGGCATGATGTTGCATCAGGGTGTGCATTCATCAGAAAAATTTAGTGGACTAAAAATTCTGCTCAAAGTTGAAATACAGCACCTACCAGCAGAGGTTCTGGATACAGTTCCAGCTGTGCTCTATACAAAATATCATCCATAGCTTTACGAGCCAGATCCCATTCTCCATTATAACTACAAAAATAAATTTATACATAAAAATTAGCACCCATCAACTGATGATCCTTCTGGGTCACATGACATCCACAGATTCAGTATTTCTTAAAGCTCAGTTTAGAAGTTAAACTGATTATTTCCTATTATGCCTGCTATCTAGAAGACTTGTTCTGAAGAGGTGTCCAAGGAGGAACAAGTTTTACTTTCATCGACTACCAGCAGTTAAAAAAAAAGACACAATCAGTTGTTGATCAACTAGTCATGATGTTTTCTGAACTTCAAACAGGATTGTTCTAACATTAGCAACACAGGAACATTTAAAAGATGGAAGTTTTAACATTTATTTCAGTTAATAAGAGAGCTTCACACATCAACATGACTATCAAAGTGTGAATGATATCAGCACTTCAAAGAAGCAATGGTAAGATTTTTTTTTTGCTTAACTAGACTGATGTCAAAACTATGCATGTAGAAATGTAGGCAGTAGACAACAATTGGAAGGTTATTCAAAGACTTTCACATCACCAGTTACACCGTTATGTGCTGTTCCATCCCTCTTTCTCCAATATTACATGGGTTAGTTCTGCAACTAGTTAGCTGAAGTATGTTCTCTTCTTGATGACCATACTACTAGACATACTCCTATTCACTAGGAAACAAAACATCTGAAAGGTGGTATGCCTACATGAATGTACAAATTAGGCTGACATTTCTTTATTTTATATGCGTATATAAAGAAAAAAAACTCACAAGGCATAATAAATCCCCGTTAGCATTTGCACCATAAATTCAGAAGAAACTGGAATCCTGCTATTTACTCCCTTGTACTTTCTCACTTGTTGGCGAGGATATCCACAGACACAGATTCTAAAGAAATCATTCATTTGTCATTAGTAAATAATGTAGAACCACCTTTCTATACAACATTACAAAGCCAAGTGTTTAATATACATTTTAATTACAATAGACCCACAGAAAGGTATTCAGCAACAACAGAACTAGACTACTACTCATTATGGAAGAAAGATATGCCCTCTACCGGCAGAGTTCAAACCCTTCAAAATACAACAGACAGAAGACGTCCTAGTCACTCATGTTACTTTTATACTGCAATTGAATAAGAAAAAAAATTGCCAGTAAGTAATTCTGAATTAAAAGCATTTGCTGCTGAACAGGAAAAAAAAAATTGTATTTAAGTAAATGAAAGTAGACTATCAATTATTATTACTCATAGACATTAGCATGTCATTCCATATAAAGCAAAGTCGCACACAAGTTTCAGAGCAAAGAGACCAAAGTATCATATTTATAAAATTATTATAAAATCCAGTGAAAGTCAGCTTTAGAGACTAGTTTTGAACCAAATTCCACATCAGGTTCTGTAGTCAAAACAGACTGGAAACCAAAGATACTGAGGGGTTTAGTATTCAATTCATTGACTTTTCAAAACAGCCAGCTTCATATTACTGAACTTCTGGAAAGATCTTTAATGATATTAATCAAAATATTCTCTTCTCCAAAGCATAGACTAAAAAGTTTAGTATCAGAAAGCTTCTTGGGGCACTGCTCTTAGATTTTTCTTTCGCCAGAAACAAAAAAAAATTTTTTGAGTTCTTCTTGTAAGATTGTATTGCAGTATCTTTCAAATTACATTTGTAACAGAGATTTCAGGATTCCCCCCATCTTTTTTTAAATGAATACTTTGCCACTAACTTAGCGTGCATGCATTTTTCTTCTCCCTCTCTATTCTGCAACTCATCTTCTGCTTTAGGTATTTACAATAAACAAACAAACCCCCCAGATCTGCAAGGTTCAGCAACCCTCCCAGTATGTACTTGGCACCTAGTACAACCTCGATTTGACTCTTCACACTCATTTCGCCGTATCTCCAAACGGACAAACAATTAAGACTTCATCAAGAAAGGCAGGGAGCCATGTCAGTAACAACATGCAAGGAAACAAGAACACTGCGTATTGTTTCTGAAGGAGTAAGATACCTACTTCACTGTATACACATCTGTTATTGAAGACTAATTCCCTAAGTCCTAGGCTTGTGCTGCCACTTATCAAGTTGGTCAACTGCTGCTCTGAGCATCAGTATTCAGTTAAAATTGTTACTGATACCTACAATCTTAGGTATGAATTTCTCAGACTGGCACAAAATGAAATTTAAGTGATTGAATGCAACCATTTAAAGCCATGTTTCTGAAAAACAGTTCATCTTGCTTTTGAATTTTGATTTTCCAGAATGGCCAAACACTTCAATTTGTAAATAAATGCAAGTTTTCCCTCTAAATTAGATACTGTTGCTGGCCAGAAACATACACTATTTAAGTACTTCCTGCATAATCATTCAGATTAACAACTCCTATTTTGTTACTGTTAGGGAAGGAATATACTACTTCAGATTATATTGTGACTTGTGTCAAACTACTCAAATAACTTAAAATTTTAAATTTTTAGAGACTAGAATGCAAATATACAAAGTTCATCTGCACAGTATTTTGACAGCTAGGCAAAACAAAAATGTTATCTCCAGTTAGTGAATCAAACTGGTTCTTCTGATAAATATTTTTAAGATGCTAGAACCACCACAGTTCATGCTCTCACATTTTTTTTTGTCCGTATATGGTAAAAATTGAAGCACAAAAGCTCCTATCTAATTCTCAGATGACATGAGCTAGTTACCAAAATTAACTAAGTTGAACAACCAAAAATAAATAAATAAATAAACATACATACATACTTTTTTTTTTTTTTTTTTTTTTTAAGGTATGCATCTCCCATCCCATATTCAACCTATTTTTGGGGAAAAAAAAAAAAAAAAATAAAAAAAAAAAAAAAAAAAAGACAACATTTTAGTTTCGGATATTCCATAATTTCTACCAATGGTTTGGCTCAAAGACTACTGTTATAGTCCACTAAAATAATATGCATTTCAGCATTAGGTAAAGCTGGGGGATGGAGGGAGGAGTCTAGTTTAAACAAATGTTTCTCTAGACATGAGTCTCTAGTTTAAACAAAAATGCTAATTTAGATTAAAAAAATCTAACTAGGTCATTTTTTTTAATGCAGATGTATGTATTTATGCATTTGCTAGATGCGATAGTGTAAGCATACAATAAATATTTTGGGAAAAATAGTGAACTCCCAGTAGGAATGTGATCAGTTACACCGATAAGGTTACAGAAAAGATCTTAATATAGCTACTCTATTAACACCAATATTGATCAATTTTAAAAAGCCTACTCTAGCCTGACTTACTTCCTATAAAAAGGCTTCAATGACACCAGCAGAACTGCTTCACCTTCCATCAGAGTAAGATAATTTTATGAAAACAGAGACTATCACTGAAAGTACCCAAATGCAGAAATCTGGATTTACAATACTTGAGATTAGCTCAAAGTATTTTGGGCTGCAATTGTTATCACACAGTAAGTTTAACCTTTGTAAATAAAATAAAAAGTACTAGAAGTTTGTGCTTCTTTAAAAAAGTATGGGTTGTAAAAAACTGAACTGGACTTTTCTAGAAGAATGCACCTTCACTGTACATTACTTCTTTTATAAAAAGAGATCTTCCAAAAAGAAACCTATAATCAGTATGGCTCAAAGCAATTAAAGAGTTATTCTACAGATTCTTCTGAGAATTTTGTCAGCTCCACATCCAAATAAGATAATGAGACATTTTTATTCTCTGACGCATTCTCTTGAATCCCTAAATTGCTGTCAGGTAGGAGATTTTCCAGTGAGTAGAGAAGCATGGATGCCAAAACAAGCAGGGAATGAAGAACTAAGATAACAAAAGTGAAATATTATAATATCAAATCATTCAGTATCCAAAGCTTCAACAGTTCTAACTAGAAAAAGGCTTGTCTGCACCTACGAGGAAGCTGTTTGGATTTTTTTGGAGGTTTCTTTAAATTATTGATGCCAAATATAATCCAAAGCTAGTCAAGCAGAATAAGCAACATCAGTCTCCTGTCTACAGTCCCTAGCTGTGAAATAATTCTCTACCTTAAATTTTAGATGACCGGTCTAACAAATTTCTTCCTGGAAAGACTCTTATAAATATTCACATGTTCTCCAGTACTCTCTCATCTCCTCCAGAGAGGAAAGAATCTTACAAGCATCCATTACCATTTTATGTTTGTGTGAGGAATCTGGGACCTTGGAGTTACGACTGAAAGCTACTGTAGTTGATTTCTGACTCTATCTTGGTTTTCCTGGGCTAACAAAAACATTCTAATGTTTTCCCTAACCCAAAGTCCACTTCCAAAATTCTAGAGATAGACATGTTCAGTACCATTTCTCCTTTTAAAAAAAGAAACAGATCAAAAGTAGACATTACAGTTAAAGCAGAGGTAATTTGTAAATATCCAAAATACATGCAAAAATGAACTTATTTCAAGATCCACCATACTTTCAAGTGAGTTTCAACTTGCACAGCATCCAAATATTTTTAATAAGCTTGCAATGCAAGATTTACCAAGATTTTAGAAAATATTTCTGATTTTATTTCATTAAAACACCTACCGCTACTATAATTAAAAACAGACATAATTCCCTCGATTTGATTTCTTTTACCATTTGACAGCACTGCATGTAAGTCACATTATGTCTTCCCTATTTTGAGATCTCAACTCAAAGTCACATAAGAGGTACTTTAAACAGAAATAATGCAACTGTAAACACGAAAAAAGTCAAGTTTACAAGCAGCTTTTGGGAACCTGAACTTTTTTTTTTTTTTAAACAAACTCAACCTGATTACATTTCAAGTTGGCAATGCCATTTTAAGTATAATCAGCCTACAGAAATTACCTTGAACAAATTTGACACAATGACTGAAGAGAAACTGCAGGCATGTAGCTTAAGGCAGCATTGTAACAGAGCAGAAGGAACGTCAGTACTTCGAACCTGGAGTTTACAAGGAACATTAGCGATTAGATGGCCAATTTTACTTTTTTAAAAGAAACAAAACAAGTTTACACAGAAATTTGCAAGAGTTTTATTTGAACAGACTCAGTACTGTATTTCAATAGTTATTGATAATTGAGTAGTTTGGGTCTGTAAGTTTTCTTCCCTTCATGTAGTAATATGTGCTCCTATTCTTTATGCATCCACAATTAAATGTGTTTAAAAAAAAAAACAGCATACACCTTAAGTCTGACTATACAAGTTGTTAAAATTCATTAATGATTCTCAAGCAAAATCTTACTATACAGTTTCACCTGTTCTGTGCTGTTAACATCTCCCTCTGAGGATGAGGTCCACTGTATACAACCCTAGACAAACCATGCTGGGATAAAGCTCCTTCAGTGAGAGCCATGGAGCCAATGCTGGAAGGCTAAAGAAAAAAGGTCATTCAGAACCTGAAGCCTTGCTACAATGCAAGTTAAAAACAGACAACTGATCATCACCGTATTAGTATATAAATTTTCAAGGGGTTTATGGTTATCTGACTACTTATTAGTCTTGGGTTTGAGAGATGATTTTACACCAAACAGGGTAAAAGGCTTTGGAAAAGAAACAAACAAACAAAATACTGGTGCATGGATATTATGCAGTTATTACTATTCAGACTTGAAAAGGCCTCAGAGATACCAGTCAGCAGTAATCAATTACATTACTATGTCATCATGCGAAATGTCAAACTAATTTTCACTTTTATTCCTAAAGAACAGGCCCCCAAAAGCATACTGTGTTTCACAATCAGTAACAACTTCATGTTTTAAAAGTCACTTACTTCATGATAGACTGAAGGTTTGGACAGAGACGGAATTGTGAAACTCAGCACTTTGCTATGACCCTGCTTGTCAACTATCTCCTGCAAAAGACAAGAGGCATCAAGGGTTACACAGTACTGCAGAAACCAGGCGTTCAGAAGTGTTAAATACTGGAAAAGAGCAAATGGATAAGGAAAACAAACCAATTATTATAGAATAGACAGGGATACTATCACAATCTGAATTACAAACTAGAAATTATCTCTTCATTTGCTTCCTAACACAGTGGTTTAGTTTTGTTTCTGAAAAATAACTGCAATACATTTGCTTTTAATATTCAAATGACTTAGCAAAGGGCACATGCATTTGCATAGCTATTGGCTACCTTAAAAGAGACTAACTGGAAATCAACAAATTTAAACTGTGTTACCATATTTTTAATTATACACTACTTGCTATTTGTGAAGGTTAATGCTCAATAATTCTGTTCCGAAAACTATTCACCCACAGAACAATGGTTCTATAAGCCATTTTTGGGGAAAACATTTTAGTTCTAAAACAAGTGCAGCCTCATACGGTTTGATAATAGCAGACATCAAAATATTTGCAAAAACCCAAGTTTAATAATTATATATTTAGACAGAGAAGAAAAAAGGAACCTAGGAAAAAAAGAATGGATGCAAAGCTTTAGGGAAGCCACTTTGCCGAAAGATACCACCACAATAGTAGATTGGCAGACTTCTCACTCCTAAAGTGAGTGGAAGACTAAAG
Organism: Apteryx rowi; assembly: GCF_003343035.1. NCBI lineage: Eukaryota > Metazoa > Chordata > Aves > Apterygiformes > Apterygidae > Apteryx > Apteryx rowi. The sequence continues at coordinate 81,744 of NW_020450866.1, forward strand.
GGTAAGGCCAAAAAGATTTGCCAGGGTATCACAGAAGAGCACTGAAGTACTTTAGAGCAAAAGCTTCAGAAATAAGAAGTTCTGAACTTCCAAACCAAAACACATGCAAGAACACTTTGCAACACTATTAGGATATACAAGAGAGAGGAATAGCAATTACCACAGCTATAGCAAAGAGTAGTATTAGTAACTACTGTCAAGAAGGCAATGGTATGTAGAGAAGGCAACATTCCAGTTTGTGGGAAGGATTATTGGCTGCACCTTGAAGGTTTGGCTTGCAGTTAACCTAACTTCCCCATCAAGCATACACTCAGGATCTCGAGGATGTCAACCAGTCTCTCATAAAGATCCTGATATTCAGAAAGAGATATCCTGTACAGTGTTTATTTAGATAGTATATTCCCTTTTTGACTCTCCCTTTCTGACTCCCCCTCTATCTTCTAGTACTGAGTTATTTATTAGTGTTTCCAAGGTTCCGCAATGCAGTTTTGTATTCCTAATGTTATCATCCAACGTTTTTTGTTTCAGCAACAGATTTCATGCATCCAAAAGGTGGAGATTGGAGAGGAGCTTCAATAAAGTGCCTCTTAACAACCCCTTCTCAGAAGTCACTAGGTTGAAGACTAACTTCACATACTAGTTATTAAAACCCATGTCTTAAAGTGGAATACAAAGTGTTAAAGGAATACTGAGAAGTATCAAAATGGCCTAGAGAGCTGTTCAGTCTGAACAGTCATACAGCTCCTCCGCTCTCCACATAAACCACTTACCCTTTAACGTAGCATTAGTGTGGAAAACAGTTTCCTGAACATTTGGAAGGGAAAAGAAGCTGGCTACATTCAAACTTTAAAATATTGACATGTCAAAATATTGACATTTCATTTTAATCTGATTTATAATTAAGTTTCAGGAGTAAATTTCAAGATCTGAAGTACATTAGAAAAACTGATACCTGCAGCCAGGAAAGCTAAAAGTCAACTGCATACACTACCTGCCTCTGTGAAGCCTGTTCTTCAGTTACATCTCCAAGTTGAAAGTAGAACAAACCAATTTGTGAACTTAACTTCAGCAGCAATAATTCCATATCCCCGACAATGTAGTGAATTTACAATTATTCTGAGCAATATTAAATTTTTCAACTTGCTTCAGAAAGAAACTGCAGAACTCAGTTCAGGATCTTAATTCCCCTCAGATTCCAAGAGATCACTGTACTTATTTACAGAAGAGTTAATATTTGTATCTAATAAAATAAGTATCTAAGCAGATCACCTATTACCTTTGGAATCTGGTATACTGAAGAACAGTACCATCCATATGTACCATCCAACCAGTATCACATTGTTTAAATTGTAAGTATTATATAACATTAACAGGGGCAAAGAAATCAGCATCAGTAACTTGGCACTACTTTAGCATACGCTTTCACTATGTGTTAGAGCAGAACAGGGAAAAATAATCATTTCCAAAAGTCCCAGTCTACAGCTTCCCACAGAAGCTTGCCGTAAAATTCCTCTGACCCCAAGCAACAGGAGATGGATGGCTATGGCAATAACTGATGAAGAAACTGCTCAGAGCTAAGAGAAGAGGTTACTGGACTGGTTTCAAGCTTAACTGCTTTATCCTAGAAGATATTACAAGCAATTATAGACATATCTGTTTTAACCATTTTAGATGCCTTTGTCAGGGAAATAAAGGAGTGAATCAGCTCTAGGCATAAGATGCACCATATGCTTTCCAGGAATGTTTTTCTTCTCAGCTATAATCAAGAATACAAAAAGCATGTATAGCCTGTATTCTGCCAATGCAGAATTGAGTATAAGGGTTCGGGTCTTTTTAAGTAGGCTCCTGGATGAAAATGTTTTCTTTAGCTTTGCACAAAGACATTTGAGGTTGTTCTGAGAAGAGGGATGGGGGATGATGCCTTCTCCCAATTTTCAGAATGGGAAGAGGAGACTTCAAATTTCATCATTGTTTCACTTCCCAAAAGGTCTTTCTAACACATCCAGAACACTCAAACTGCACCAAAAAGAATCCCAAAAGACATAACACTAAGCTTTTCATAATAGCCATAGAAAGATTAAAGGCATTTGGCCTTTAATAACTAAAATATGGTGCTCTTAAAGGTTCCATCATAATTCTGTTCTTCAAAGTCATAATTTAATACAAAACAGTATCTTTTCATATAAATATGAAAAAGATCTCACGTCAAGGTTATTAACAAAATGAAAAGAGACCTTTAAGTTCTCAAATCTGAACAATCTGTTCAAAAATCAAGGACAAAAAATTTGCTGAAAGCAGCATTTTGCAATTCCTCTAATAGTCAAGATACCTCAGAATACGGGCAACTACTTCAAAAGCAGTTCCTCTAAAAAGTCTCAAACAGCATGTATGTTTAACCACAATGTGTAGAAAAACAATTTTGTTTAAAGTCTGGCCCCTTCAGCTATTAGTGCATTACACTTCCCAAGAACCAGAAAAAGAGCAAAGAAAATATTCACCAAGATGAAAAAATCTAAAGTTCATGTTGTAGATTTCAGACTAGGGCATCACCTTCAAAAAACAAACTTTGCAAAAGTGCATAAGACAGTTCCCTCTATAGATACCTAATCACTTCATTTCAGTTCTGAAAAAAAAAAACTTCTCATTATTCCCCAGCAAAATACTCTATACAGCAACCCCAAAAAGCACACTAGTATTTTTAGGCCTGAATAATTATGTGCAAATACAAACCAAGTTGTAAACTCCTAGGAGAAGAGCCTCTATGCAACCACTGCTCTGCAAATCTCTGCTGGCTGAGACAGCAAGATAACACCACATCAATTCTGGTAGAAACTGCAATGTAAACCGTAGTAGTTGTTCCTCACCACTGCGATAGAACTCAAAGAGCTGATGGCAAACTGGCTCCAGAAGCTGAAATATAAATTACAATTGTTAAGGCATAAAACATTACAAGAAACTGCATATTGTGTGGAAGCAAAACCAATGAATCCTTTGGACAAAACTGTAAGGCTATAAGCATTACATTTTAGCTATTTGGAAGTGACTGATGCAGCAACTGCCCAAGCCGCACGTTACACACTTTTCATCCCTTATAACATACTTCCAGATGATGAAAGTGGAGTCTTCCATCCCATCTGAAGGAAGAATACCAACAGCTCCTTCCTCTCATTTTTGGCTCACTTCCTCCAGCCCCAAAGGGATAAATAGAGGATACTGGTTAGGACCATAGCTCATACTAGGCACTCAATATGTAAAACACAAGAAAAGTATCTGAACAGAAACTCTCATTACTCTAGAGCTCAAAAAGTGTACGCAAAAAAATGCTACACACTTTTACCTACCAAGTGAAAACAGCATAACACCCATGTTCAAAGTGTTACAACTAGCTAATTCTTAAATCTGCTTGAACTGTATAGTCAATCTTCATATTCATATTTAAATCTTTCAGAAACTTCTAACTATTTCTAGGTTTGAGACAGACAATGGAAAACCTGAAGAATTCTAAAAAATATTCTAAATCATGTATCTGCAAATAATAACAAATACGAGGACCCTATCATCTAAGAATTTTTTTTAAAGAGAATCTAAAGTCTTGATGCATTTGTATTATCAAACTTCACAAAATGAAAATCTGAGATTCCAGATGCTTCTAACTTTTTTTAAACCAACTCCAGCTAGTATTTTTAATAAATAATTTTTAAAAAGTCATTACACAAAATGTGACATTTCCAAGCTACAAATCTCTGAAGGACAGAAGGATTCAAATGTAACAGACCTAAAAAAAACGAACAAAAAACCCTAATCATTTAAGTAGTAGAACTTTGGGACAATCACAAACACAGCATTTTTTAATCTTTCAACATATGTAACTTGTCTTTGGAATATCATTTATGAAAATCTACAAAAGAAAAAAAAGCAAGCCAGGCTAAATGACTTGCCAGTTTAAAAGCAGAATATCAGCAATCCTTCTGGAAAACTTTACCAGTGCAAGTGCTTTCCTCCTTCAGCTTTTATTTTTCAGATAATTTGCGTGTTTCATTTAATGAAGCATCAGTTCAGAATGATGTGGTTGAACTTTAAAAAGGACAGAAATAGCTATGACAGGTATCCATGTTCACATCGTTATCTCAGTTCAGACAGCTTTAAGTCAGCGAGTTTAAATATGTAGTTAGTACAGAAACAGCTTTTCTTCCTCAAAACGCCATCACAACATGATAAAACCTAATATCAAAACACACTGATGAGTTGTTGCCCTTTCAAAATACAGTTTTACACTAGATCAATCGTAAAAGATATGAAAACCAGACTGAGACACAAGTTTTAATGCTAGAACAGAAGAACATCCTAGCAATTTCATCCTTGCTCCTTTTAAGTTGCATCCAAGTATGTTAGACAATCCAAACACTCATTCAGGCATTTGCATTAGGAAATAGAAAGGGTATTATCTAAAAGCACAACAACAGTGCTTTATGTATAAAACAACAAAAATATCTCGACTTTCTAAAGAAACAAACTTCCTCAAAAAAATGTAATGTTGGACTTAAGTGTCTATCCAATGAAGAAGTATCTTAAATTTTCATACCTACTGGAGATGCTGCTTGTATCAAATTACATTTTTCTCCATCATTTATGGCCCAACAATCTCAAAGCTTACTAACAAAGCTACTATGAATTGGCTGTAGCATACATAAGCAGTTCATTTTCTCTTAAATGTATTAATAAACCTTTGGAAATGCATACAAAAAAGCATATGAAAAGCAAACATGCTTTTGGAAAATGCACAATCATGAATGCAAAGACACATTGTTACTCTTCAAATGCTAATAAACAAATTAAACCCCCCAAAGGTGAGATTAAACACAATTTTAAGGTACAGATAATTGTCATATTAGAAGTACATATATTCAAACGTATCAAAAATGGGGGTGGAGGGTTGCTTGTCTGTTTTTATCTCAGCAGTATTTGTAGGGTTCATGCATTGATCCTGTCCCTTGGCATAACATGCACGAGATAAGAAAAGACAGCACATGTCCTAAACTACAATGCAGGTTATACAATGCAGGTAATAGATCTTAAAAGAACAGTTGAAAGGAAAGAAATTACTCATCTTTTTAAAAGTTTGCTTTTTGGTATTTTCACAATGTAGAAAGTTTCAAGCAGTGCTTTCTATAAAAATGTCAGATATTCAAGAGAACGGCCCAAATAAAGATTTTAGGACTGTTCTCTCAGGGCCTCACAACATTTTCACATGTTAGCACTGACTTTTCATTTCAATTCAAAGTTTCACTTAACAGGGAATTCTTTGATACCTTGCCCCAGAATTATCCCAAGAATCTCTTGAGCAGAATTATCAGGGCCTTGGCCACTCTGCTACTAAGGTCCATAAGAAACTTGATCATAGCCAAAAGTAGTAAGAAATCAAAGAATATATGTAAGTACCAACTGAAGGCTATCAACAGGGAGACTTCTCAAGATTCAATTACATGGTCACGTGTATTCTGAAGACCAGGCAGGCTTGAGTCAGAAGTTGGAATGACCCAGAATGCCTTTCTGAGCAACACAAAGAAAAGTAGTGGCATTTCTTCTCTACTGGAAAAGCTGGGAGTTTCTCTACCAGCAGCCCCTCTAAAAATGTACCTGTACAGGAAGTATTTTACCCTCTGCCCACTATTTGAAATTATCACAAATTTTCACAAGGTTCCTTATGCTATGTCTTTTCAGAAGAGGAATGAAGGACTTGAAAATTGTTTTAAGTAACACTGTTTTCAAATAATATTGAGGTTTTTGAGCATGCCTTTTCAACTCATATGCAAAGGTTTGTTAGATGGTAGAAAGGGAGACAATACAGTTACCAAGATCCAAGCAAAACCAGCTTAATCTGTTCTCATCTCACCTAGACACATTAAAAGAATTGCAGTCATGGAGTATGGACTATCCCTTGCACACGTGCAGAGCAAACCCACCCCCCAAGAAATTTCTGAGGAAGTGAAAGGGGTTTCTTTTGCCATCACTTCAGCAAATGTACATCTGTTGAATGGAGGCATAAATTTACCAGTGCTTAGAACAACAAAAAGCCCTAACACCTACACAATAACTTGAAAGGATTGCAAAACTACCTAACATCATCCTCTTGGGTTATCATAGATAAGCTTCTGATAGTTATAGATTCCCATTCAAGAGATGCTGAATTACAGAAAGAATTCAGTCTCAAACATCTTCTTAATTCTTTAACGTACTCCTCAATTCTGTACGCGAGTCCTGAAGCTTTTAAGTGTGATCCACAAGCTTAGCTATGATCTGTATGTAACAAAACTGATAAAGAGTTTCCGTCATACTGTCGTTGCTAAGAACGCATCCCAATAAAATTAGAGGGAAAAGCATTTTGTAGTAGTAGTTCTGAAACAACTAGTTGGAACACGATTAAGTAGCATACAAAGTCTTTTTTATTCTGCTGCCATTACATCAGACATGTCTTATATCAGAGACATCTGATATATTCACCTCACTTTGTGGTTCCTGAATTACTTTGTAAAGAGATGAAACCAGAGCACTCTTGTCCTTCAAGTTTGTAGCATAACTGGATATGGATGCTTCTGGCAGCGTCTGGAATAAAAATATTTATTATAACTATTAGAAAAGCAATTTTAGCATTAAAATATAACAGCTATTTCAACAATAATTTCCCATCACAAGTTTCTATTATCAGAGTTTATTATAAAAGTAAACTTGTTTCACAAAGAAATACTCAGTATAGAAATCACCATGTTTTCAAGACAACAAAATTGCCAGAAGACATGTTACATTTTATCATCATTCTGCAGGCAGTTCCATACAGAAGGTAATTAAATTGGATGGGAAATAGATGAAGAGCAACAGTTTCAGATGTGCAATCCTGCTGAACATACATAAAAATAATATATTGGCAAAACCAGAAAAAACTTCCCACTCCATTTTTGCTAATTTCAGGGGGCACACATGCACCTATTGTAAAAATTGAGTACTGATTTGCAAACTGCTAAGGAGTTTTCTCAAGTCTGACTGTACAGAGCCAGTGAGCATTATTACAGGATACATTGGCCACAATTTCAGGCTGACATAAACAGCTCTTCTCTAGCACTAAATTGGGTTCTTTCTGCCTGTACCTAAAAGGTTAAAGAAGCTGTACATTTAAACTTATTATTCCTAGCTCTTGTAATACTTTTTATCTGCAGGCCTTCAAAGAAGATCATACTCCATTATACAGATAGAAAAATAGAGAGTGATTTCCCAGTGTATCTGAACAGACCAGGAGTAAAAGTTACAGTCACGTCCCAGTCTTTACTCTAACCAAAACCCCTATATGCCATCCCTCTTCCAAAACACAACCAACATTAGGAGAAGTAAAGAATGGAACAAAACACCAGTGTGCAAGGTTTGAAATATAAAAAATAATAAAAAAAAAAAATCCATCATACTACCAGAATTTTCACAAATGGGATTTGGGTTTTGGTTTTTTTTTGTTTGTTTTGTTTTTTTAAAAGGTGCCCAACTTTCAACCCATTATATGAATTTGTAATTATTCATCAGCAAGATCGTTACTGGACAGAATGCTGAGGACTCATAAGACACTTCAACAGTAGCTTGAGACAATTGAGGAATTTTCTAATAATTCAAGACAAATTCTAGTATAGAGAAATAAGATTGGACTAGAATCCACATGGATCCATAATAAAGTACATTGAGTATGCTGTATAATTGTAGAGAAAAATGCAAAGTGTTCTTCCTGATACACAGACAGTATATGAATCTTCTAATCTAGGAGTTTCAAGACCACAGTTTGACCATGACCAAAAGTTATGGTTTAGTAGGCTAGAGTTACAAGGTTAAGCTTTAATTTCTATTTGTCAATTTTTTTAAAACTATTAAATCTAGGTGTTACATAAATCCACTTTTTCAGCTGTCAGCCAGAGTCCTAAGAGCAAGGCTTAGAGTACAACTCAGTAGAACAGGGCTGTATGACTCATCCCCTATTGAAGGCAGGGCCTATTTAGTAATTGTACTCAGAAACTTGTACCAAGTTTCAGATAGAAAATACTGAAGTACACCACATTAGAATAATGACACAAATTTACTATTTCTAATTTGCAACATTTTCCAAGCTAAGTAGCAGCATTTACATACTGATATCATGCTGGGAAGGTTGCTCTGAAGTAACAGACTACAGAAATTCTGGTTCCTTGCAGCTAGCTTATCCATCTGCCATTGTAGTTGCCAGACAGCAGCCTGACCAAGTTACTCATCAGGGCATGGTAAAATGACAGTTCCTTACTTCAAAGTTGTCTTCAGTACTGCTAAAGAAAGAACTCAGAAAATAATCAATACTGAAAAATATCTAGCTACTGTTTGGTGTATCCAGATGTTTTTCTTGCAGTAAAGGCAGACAGAGAAGACAAATGGTACCTGTAGTCTGCTTTATTTTTGAAGTCTTGTCTTATATTGTTTTTGCCCTCCTTAGAGCCAGGCCTGGTCTAACACAACAATGCAACAGCTGGCAAATGCAAGCTGCAAGGGAATTAAATTAGCATCTGCCTGTAAATGGTGTTTTGAATGCAAAAAAAAGAGTGATCAAAGTCAGAATAGGATATAAGAGAAGTCACAGTATTTCATTGACTAAGGTGAATGGTAACTATCACACAGAGTTAATTTTGAATGATAAAATTTAAAGAAGGCACTCTGGAAAGAATGAGAATGAATAACTTGTATATTCTGTAAAAGGTAAATGGCACACAAGTATCTGACAGACCAGTATTTTGGGTACAACTTGATAGCCTATAGTTCTTCATTCTCAGCAAAAAGTTGAAATAAAGCAAAAGGTTTCTGTGACAAAAATTATTTTACCATAGCCCATTGAAGAGTCCCCCCATTCATCCACAACATACATTTTCACTGTTCTGTTACAGTATGTAATCCCCAAGGGGACAAGAAAAAAGAATCCTTTCAAGCACAGATTTGTATATTTAATGTCATCTCAACAAAACCCAAGGTTAACATTTGTCTTCATTTTCTACAGCAATCAAGCACTCTTGCATCCTTTTCCAGCAGCAACTCAAATACTGCTACTGAATATCTGATATTACCTTGAACTCTGATAACCACTCCTCCACAACCCCTGTATCCACAGCTAACATCTTCCAACATCTGTTCCAAAACCTTTAGCCTGAAAGAATAAACAAAAACAATTTGTAAAAACTATGGAATTACTGCATTAAACAGAGCTGAACAAGATCAGGTTACTGTGAACATTTAAGGAATCTTATCTTGCCTTCACTTCTTAACATTTCACATGTTGACATTACTTTGAACTTTTATTCTACCTCACTTAGGCAAGCTGCTGGAAGCATTGAGCATAGGAATTTTCACATATAGCAGCTAAATTCCAAATATGTATTACGTAGGAAGCTCAATAAGTCAAAGATCTGCAGAAATGGCATTTTAGAAATGGAAAATATTACCTTCTCATTCTCAATTTATTTTTCAGCAGGACTCATGAGAAAATTGTATTAATTCAAAGAGAAATCATGGTTTAGGTTCCTGCTCCTCCTGACTTGGAAAGGGACACTGAAATAAAAGACTGAAGGAATGCCTTTCATTCCTCCCCAATCATGGTACATGCAAGACAACTAACCTGCTGCCTCAGCATGGAGCCCAAGATGGATACACTGGCCTAACAGTCCACAAAACCTCAGAAAAAGCAAGATCATCAGTACTAAACTTGAACACCACAGATTTCAAGTGGCTTTTGAAACCCATTTCTGATCTCCTTTAATATTCCCCTTAGTATTTTTAAAAACACTTTTAAAAATAACTGTTCTTTGGAACAGCTTATTTTGAAACAAAGAACAGCATATCATCAAGATACAAAGCCATTAAAGGTCAAAAAGGGCAGGCCATGGGGAAGGCTCCAGGGATATGTAAACTAATCAACACCACACATTGATTTACCCAAATTGTGATGAGGGATTTCAAACAAACAAGGATGAAATTAAATACTCAGCTGGGAAGGGACGGACACACTTGAAGTGTTCAATCACGTTAGATACCCCACCAAGTTTTGTTTTGCTAGTTTAAAATTAGTTATGAAATAGTGATACCCAAGTATGGAGTTTGTTCAGGAATGACAAGCAACAAGAGGGGAAGGGAAGAATTGCCTTGTATACATCACAAATACAAGCTTTTGCTTTGAGGTCCAGACTGCAATGGAATATATCCAGAGAATTTTAAGAAGTGTAAATAAAGGGAAAAGAACCAGACATGACTATGGTGAGAGCTCGCTGTCAGCCCTCCAAAGCAAGGGGGGGGGGGGGAATCAGCGAAGTGAGGCTTTACTTAAGGAGAAAGCTACTGAAATCTTTCGAGGCATTTGATGGTGAGGAAATAACTATTCAGATATGCACTGGAAAAGGAATAAAACAGGACAGGCTGTCCTGCAACTTCTTGAAACATGTTAGTACACAGTAATACAAGTAAGCAGCAATAGACTTCCCTGCTCACTAGCACTTTCTACCAGTTCTTTCTTCTGAAGTGGAAAGCAGCTTACATTACATAGCAGATTAATGATTATTCAAAAAAGGAAAAAAAAACAGCGGAATAAGAATAGTAAGACTTTAAGAGAAAATAAAGCAGGCTTCAAACTCTCCTAAGGTTTTAAGCAAGATTTCATGGCCAGTGATTATATGAAAAGCGTAGTTCAGGGAGCCTGACAGTTTCCTCAAGAAACAGTCATGAGAGAACAAGCACAGATTATTCCAATGAAAAGGGAGAGAAAAGAAAAAAACCCAAATGATAGCTTAATCATGAGTTCAAGTTATGAGCTCTTCAAATGATCTGAAATTCAATAAAGCAGCATACAGAAAGCTAGAACCATCTTAAGTTATTTAGAAGTACAAAATAGCTATGACCTATATGGACATAAGTTAGAAAGGCAAGCACACAAGATGAAACAACTAAGAACACACACAAAAAATATGAAGGAAATAATTTTGAGAGCAATCAGCAAACCACTCTTTATTCCCTCCTTCAGATTGAAAACTTCTTTGGAAAATAACATACCAAAGATTTGCTTCTGTTTTGGGGGTTCCGTGGTTTGTTATTTTAACCGAAAACACAAGAAAAAAGCTTATTGCAATTAGAAAACTGATATGGGTACTATGAGCAAGAGTAAGAACTCTCAGTATTACTGGGAAAGAATTTACACTACTAACTTTTTCACATGATCTCAGCCAAGTAAAACCTGAAGTCCTTGAGGAACTGACTAGGGCAATCTTCTCTTGCAACTCCTGAAAGATTTACAAGTCTGCACTAAGCCTAGGAGGAAAGTGATTTCTGACTATGAAAAAGGGGAACAAAGACAGACTAAGCAATTAAAAGCCAAATAGTACCGCATTTAATTTCTGGAAAAAAACAACAGTAGTAGCTATAAACACCTGTAAGATACAATGAAGTAGCAGTTCTATAAAAAGGTTTCTCCTCAGCAGGTAGAAGGTTGGGGCAGTTCAACCAAAAGGATTCAAGGAACATCCCACAGTCAAGTGAGGAAGGGGTGGACTGGGTTGGCAAGCAGAGGGTACACAGTGACATGGACAAGACAGACCTCAAACAGCAAAGCAGGGCTGAAAGGGGCCCACTTTAAATGTAAACATATAAATAAGGAAGTGCCTATAGAACAGCATTGTGGGAAAAGCTCTCCTACCTTTCCTGTGCAATCAGCATGCCAGGGTGCCTCTCTAAAGTGCCTGTACGTACCCAGCACGGGGAACAAACAGGAGGAATTCACAGGCCTGTGTGCAGCTGCAGGGCTCTGATCTCACTGTGATCAGAAATGTGGTGGAATAATTCACACAACTGGAGTGCTGCCATGGCTGGATCTTTAGGAAGGACAGACAGGGATGGGGAGGACAGTCAGATGCCTTTTATGTGAGAGAGCAGTGGGAGAGCATGGAGCTCTGCCAAGGGACAGATGACGAACCAACTGAGAGTTGGTCAGGATTAGTGGGCAGACTAGCACGGGTGATGTTGTTGTGGGTGACTGCTACAGACTGCCTCATCAAGATGAAGCAGATGGAGCTTTTTTCAGACAACTGCAGAAGCATCACGTTGGCAGGCCTTGGTCCTTATGGGGGACATTAATCTCCCTGGTATCTCCTGAAAGGGCACAAGCAATCCACCAGGAGGTTTCTGAAGTACATTTAGGACAACCTCCTAACACAGCTGATGAAGAAACTTATGAGGGCAGGCACTCTGCTGGACCTCACACCTGCAAACAAGGAAGAACTGGCTGAGGATGTGACTGTCAGGCACCATCACGGCTCCACTGATCAAGAGATGGTAGAGGATCCTGCGAAGAGGGAACAAGGCAAAAAGGGGATCAAAATCCTAGACTTCAGGAGGGCAGGCTTTGGCCTGCTCAGGGATCTCCTTGGAAGAAATCCATGGGAGACTGCCCCGGAGAGAAGAGGGTCCAGGAGAGCTGGCTGATTTTCAAGCATCACCTCCTCCAAGCTCAAAAGTGATCCATCCTGACAAGCAGGAAATCAAGCAAAGGTGGCACAGAGCCTGCCTGGATGAACAGGGAGCTCCTGACTAAACTCAGATACAATAAGGAAGCAAACAAGAGGTAGAAGCAGGGACAGGAGACCTGTGAGGAGGGTAGGGACACTGTCCAAGCGTGCAGGGATGGGGTTAGGAAAAACAATGCCCACTTGGGCATCAGATCTGACAAGGAGCGTGAACTGCACCAGGAAGGCCTCTGCAGGTATATCAGCAGCAAAAGGGAGGCCAGGGAAGACGCGGGCCCACTGCTGAATGGGGCAGGGGCCTAGGTGACAAAGGACACAGGAAAGGCCGAGGTCCTCAATGCTGTCTTCACCTGGTAAGACTGGCCTTCAGGAATCCCAGGCCCCGGGACCAGAGGGGAAGCCTGGAGCAAGGAAGACTTACCCTTGGTGGAAGAGGATCAGGTTAGGGAACATTTACACAGACTCCACATACACAAGAGGATGGGATGTTATGGGACACACCCACGAGTGCTGAAGGAGCTGCCCCATGTCATTGCAAGGCCACTCTCTATTACAAGGTCATGGAGATTGGGGGACCTTCCTGAGGACTGGAAGAAAGCAAATGTCACTCCTATCTTCGAGAAGGAGGATCCAGGGAACTACGAGCCAGGCAGGCTTACTTCTACCCTGGGAAGGTGAGGGAGCACCTGCAAACCATTTCCAAACATATGAAGGACAAGAAGGGAACTGCGAGCAGCAAGCAGGGATTTACAGACAGGAAGTCATGCCTGACCAACCCAATAGCCTACTATGATGTGATGTCTGGCTTGCTGGGTGAGGAGAAAGCAGTGGACATGCTTTAGCCTTAGTTTAGCTTTAGACTGTCTCCCATAACATTCTCAACAACAACACACTGATGAAATAGGGGCAAATAAGCAGGCAGCATGGTGGGTTGAAAACTGGGTGAACTGCCACACTCAGAGGGTTGTGATCAGCAGCACAGAGTCCAGCTGGAGGCTGGTCACTAGTGGTGTACCCCAGGGGGCAATACTTGGGGTAATACTGGTGCCATTCAGAGGGACCTCAACAGGCTGGAGAAACAGGCAGGGAGGAACCTCGCAGAGTTCAGAGGGCAATGCAAAGTCCTGCCCCTGGGGAAGAATAACCCCATGCACCAGCACACATTGGGAGGCAACCAGCTGGAGAGCAGCTTTGCAGAGAGGACCCTCCCTGGGGGATCCTGCTGAACAACAAGTTGGACACAGGCCAGCAATGTGCCCTTGTGGAAAAGGTGGCAACAGCCTCCTGGTCTCCAACAGGTTGAGGGAAGTGATCCTTCCCCTCTGCTCAGCCCTGGTGAGGCCACAGCTGGAGGGCTGTGTCCAGGTCTGCGCTTCCCAGTACAAGAGAGTCATGGACTCACTGGAGTGAGTCCAGCAAATCACCTTGAACATGATCAAGGGAGTCATATGAGGAGAGACTGAGAAAGCAGGATTGCTTAGCCTGGAAAAGACAAGGCTTAGAGGGGATCTTATCAATGTGTACAAGTAGCTGATGGGAGGGTGTAAAGGAGATGAACCCAGACTCTTCTCAGTGGTGTCAAGAGGCAATGGGCACAAACTGAAATACAGGAAATTACGTTTAAACATAAGGAAGAAACTCTTTCAGTGTAAGGATGACTGAGCACTGGAACAGGTTGCCTGGAAAGGTTGTAGAGGCTCCAGCCTTGGAGATGCTCAGAACCCGCCAAGACACAGTTCTGAGCAACCCGCTCTAGTTGACCCTGCTCTGAGCAGGACATTTGGACTAGACCACCTCCAGAGGTGCCTTCTAAACTCACCTGCTCTGTGATTTGGTATGGCTAAAGAACAACTAGGATTCTCAAGAAGGAAACCCATCTAGCTAAATGGTACCTCTTTCTAAGCAGCTCTGATTATCTCTAAAGGTATAACTGAAGATATGGATAAGTGGCCTCTAAATGGCATAGGCTTTGTGTCAAACCCTGAGATGAAGTGAGGCTTTCAAGCATAACACTAAGTGCTAACAACCACAAAAGCCAGTCCTGCTGCAGTTACTGAAGCAACAACCCCATCAGTTCCTACAGTATCACAAGATCTACTAGTTCTATTTCCATTCCTGTGAAGTAGGACCCTTGCCCTGCTACAATGCTTTTGCATTGCCCCATGCTTCAGCACGGTTGACAATAGTAACCATTCCCTACTAAGCCCCATTACAAGCACAGATGCCCGTTAATATTGAGCATTCAAAGCAAGAAACCCATGATTAAGATGTCCAGAGGAGTCCTGGATACGTGGATACGTGGATCCATAACTGGCATCATATTTACCAAACTGATAAATTAATTTTCACTTAGTTCTACTGACCCATTAAGTATTATTTTCAGATTAAAGACTTCCAGAGAACACAGGATTCATTTGATCAGCAGAAGTAATAAAAGCATCCTTGGCTGGCATTATCTACTGCACAAAGAACAACGCTTGAAGCTTTAATTATATATTTTAAAGCAAGTCTCTTTCTGGCATGCCAGGCAAAAGCATGAACATTGGACGTGAAAAGCTATAAAAAGACGAACCAAAATAAACAGGAATAAGTTTTGCTGATCAGGTCTTTGATTTTTAAAGCAGCTGAAACATTCCATCAAGAGTTAAGATAGCTGAGATATACAGAAGACACAGACTGCCCTTATTTTTATGCCCTTCACACATAAAAATGCATATACCCTTTTCAAGGCACTGTTTAACTTCAAGCACAAATACATTCACAGCAATACGCATATACTAGTGTCACAAATGAGAAATCTAATTTTATAATTCTTTTCCTTGAAGAGAGAGAGTAAGATTCTCTGCTAGACTGTTCTCTCCCTGGGACACACACACACACACACACACACACACACAAAATTCTAAACATATCGGGTATGTGTGGTCTATTAAAATGGGCTAACAATCTACTGTTTTGTTGAGAACTGCTGCATTTTGTGCTAGTTAAATAATAAACCAAGCTAAACTACAACAATGTATAGACCATTCTAGCAAGCGGACTGTTCTAAAGGCAGGATTAACAAGTTTCCATGTAGTTTTTCTGAAGTCTCTACAAAGTTCACGTACATACAAAAAATTAACTTAAATTGATTTTTGAAAATTAAGCAGGTCAATATAGGGCCTAAATTATAGCATCTGTTAGCATTTTATGGAACAAATTCCAACAGGATTAGAAGAAATGCATGCCTGGATTACACTTCCACTTGAGTGAATTCAACTGCAAGATATAGGCCAGAATAAGCATTAAGTGCCCCAGTCACTATAGAACAAAGCAGTAAGAAGTGAATAAAGTGGATACACACTACTAAAAGTGACCATACTTGAAAATTATATTGAGAGTGTACTTTGTAAATACATGACTACCAAAACCGTAACTAAAATTCAAACAATACAGCAAGCACTACACAGCATCTTCCCAAAAAGAGAGTCTGGTTTCAAGCTACATCAGCAAATAACTCCCTTTGAATAAACTGGCTTTTTCCCTGGCCTCTTCCTGTTGGTCTCCTGTGGGGAGTTCAGATGAATGGAGCTTGAGAATTAAGTGAAAAACAAATTGCTTTTGTCCATATACTCCCCACAAATCAAACAGCACTGACTGAAATTCATCTGCAGCTGTGAACATCCCCACACTCCTCATTCCAAGAGTTTAAGAGGCAGAGGCATTTTGATGCTGTAACAGTCTTCCCTTAGGGCAAAGAGGAGCAAGTCTCAAAGATCCAAATGATACCACAAAATTATCTGTGATGAGTTTCAGTAACAGATTATCACACATCCGTCTAACTTTTTTTAAAGACATCTGTATACATTCTTAGCTTATATCATATATGAGGTAAAGCAGCTTTAGGCAACCCTCTTTCATTACAGGTTATATCACATTACTTCCCATTTACCCTATGATGAAAGCATGCGTAGCTACTGCAGCCCAGCTAACACATGCCAAATCCATTCATGTGTTTTAGCCTCATGCGTTAAAAGCACTTTGGAGTATTTTCACAAGAATCTCACTTGGATTAGCAGCAAGAAAGAGGATTTACATTAAACAGTAAGTAACAAAACAGCTTCCCTAATGGATCACTTATTTAATGTAAACATACAAGCCATACAGCCCTTACTAATCTCTAATATTGGAACTAGAACACACTGTGGATGCAACTTTGAGCTCTAACATTAACAAGAATAAATCTAACTTATTATTATCTTCCACTCAAAGTCTACAATCCATTTTGATACAGCTTGAGGTAAGACTGTTCTCTGGATCTGTTCCCAAAGTAATAAGCAGCCTTGGAGAGCTGTAAATCGATCTTGTTCTATTCTAATACTATAATAAAACTCTAACATAGGAGATATCAATTCTTGCCTCATTTCAAGATGAGTGGTACATCTGGAATAACATATCAAGCAAGCGTATCTGAAAAGTGAGTCTTGTTTAGAAGAGATTTCTACCAAGTCTCTATAACTTTTTTTTCTTCCCTCCATTGCAGCACAAATACACCAGTAACTTACTGAACTTGTTGTGTTCAGTATAGAGAAAATATCTGTAATGCATCAAGCTTATGAAGGTGAAGCCAAGGTGAATGGCAAACTTACTAATGGATCCATCTACTTAAATGACTTCAGCTTTCCATACCAGTCACTTGAGGTTTTCTTTTTCTTTTTTTTTTATGTAATAGTATCAAACTGTAGCCTAGAATGAAACCACACCCAACACCACACACAGGTTGTTCTTTAAAAATAAATTCTCACTATAGGCGTCTTACCTGTTCTCTAGTAAAGCTACCTAACCTTTGCAAAATTTATCCACAGAACATGCGTGCAGATGAAATCTGGATCAAGTACCAGGAGGCTGGACTTGGATGAAGAACTAACTTAGAGTTCTGTGAAACTGCTTCACAGTATTAAGCATTAGTTAGTGGAAGTCAGAAAGATGGAGGAGAAAAAAAACACCACCCTAGGAGCCAAGAACAGCTCAAGTCCTGTCCTCTGGGAACCACCAAAAAGGAGGAAAAGCATACATTCTGACCTTATCTAATCTGAAAAGCATCTGCTTGAAAGTTTGTCCTATTTGCCCCCCCCCCAAAAAAAGACATTTTTTCCTTTGTCTTTGGTAAAATAAATCCAAGGGAAGTTTGGGGCAGAACATTATGATTTTTATGAACCACCAGTCAAATTTGTCAACTCATCCCAGAAATAAAAGTTTACTTTGCTTGTAAGGTGAACTCGTGAGCATTCTGTTACGATGCTCCAGGCCCATAAGAGACCAAATCCCTAGTACATGTGACTTGATCTCGTATTCTGCAATAGCTCATTAAAAAAGTAGGGAACGGTTAACTAGTACTCAACTTCTCCTACCCTTTGAAGTGGTAAAAAAAACTTTCAGTACAATTGTACCAGCTCTGCATTAAGCATCATGTCCACTTAAGGACTACAGTCTATGCTAATTCATGTTGCTGAACCCCTTCCCCTCCCAGCTGCTTTTGGAGGCAAAGGCCCTGATAGGCCTCAGAAAGTGGAACAGCACTCGGACAAATGTATTCTTGACTGAACTACCAAAGAAGAGAACATATTTTCCTGATGTTAATATTGATAGGTTAATATGTTTCCTGACAACAATGTTATTATATTTTAATGACAGTAATTTGTCCATTTATTATATATTTTCAAATAGGGTTCAACCTGTACTGTTCAAGCAGATACTGACTGCAGATCAACTTGTAGGTCCGTAACGGATAGCAAATTATTCAGTCTCTTGAGAAAAGAAACTGATGCTGCTCTGGACTCCAGAAACCACTCTGACAGGTTTTAGGAACAACAAAAGCCAGGTCTGATTTCCTGACATTCTTCAAGCTTGCACAAAGAAAGAAACCAAAAACCCATTGATCAAAGTCTGACAGTCACATGCTCTATTCAAATATATGATGCAAGCAGTGCTCAAGGACTCAGTATCAAATATTCTTTTCTAATTGCTACCTTAAGTGTAAAAGCAGGCAGTGTCAACAAGACAGCTATAGGTGCACTAAGCATCACTGACTCAGGCTCAAACAAATTCTTAAAATGACAAGATACAGCTGCTCAATGTCTCCCAACAGAAGAACTAACACACATTAGATGAAGCTATAGGTAATAGGCTCAAAACAAACAGAAGAAGTTACCAAAAATGTAATGTGTGTTGAGTCCCATGTCAGGGTCTGATGTCCCACAAGAAGTTAACATGAATGCACCTAATAAAGAAGCCCGGACACATTCAAGAAAATAGCATTCATCCACAACTGTTAAGTGTAAAAGCAGTTCCTCTAGTTCAGGAAGTCCAAGCCAGAAGTTGCTCCCCCAGAATACTCTCCCAACTTCCTATATCACTATACATCCTGTTTTTCTCCCTAGGCATCTATCAACAGCCACAATTAGACAGAGAAGCTTAAGAAACTTTGGTCTGATCCACAATGGTCAGTTTTACTGAAGTCTTCTTCACATCTAGGGTAGTGAACCTCTACCAAGAAATCAGGTTTGAACATGTTTGTTTCCACTGGTTTGTAAAAGTTACCGAGTCTTAGGAACCGAAATTGCAGTCAATTTGAATCTCGTGTTGCCAAGGGTGTTTTTCTGTTTTGCTTTGTTTTTTTCTTCCAGTCCATCAGAGCTAGAAGAAACCAGCTGATTTGCAGCTTGCAGTTTAGATGAGAACATGGAACACTAGCCTTGAAAAGTCAGAGGTCAACAGCCTTTTCCGTGACATACACTTAAAAAAGATTTCTCGACCTTGTGCATTTATGCTTCTTGAAAGATTTATACTTGGGATATGACAAAGTGATAGATACCCACCCATCAAATGGAAAAACTCCTCCTAAATGATATCCAAAATAAGTTTTTAAGATCACAGGGCTAACAAAGACAATACTCCTCAATTTCAGTTTTGTCAACAGCTTGTCTAACAAGCAAACAAAGAAAACAGTTATACTAAAGAAAACCTGTACATTAGCTAGACCATATACACACACTAAAAACAAAACCAAAAAACCTTAAATGCAGTTATTTCTTAGCACTACAGAATACTAATGCTTTGCAGCCCAGAAACCTACATGCACAAATACTTGGCATATCCAGCTATAACTCAGCCTTCTACATCTTCCAGCTCTGTCAGTAGGAAAAAAAAAAAAAAAAAAAAAGCAACAGTTGAGGTCACAACTCTATTTACAGTTCTGCTAAACAGTCGTTTGGGCACACATGATCCAAAACATTCCTGGTGAAAGCTTTCTGAGATCTGAAGCAGAGGGTGGGAGCCATATAAGCATACACTTCAGAATATTTTAATCCTGTTCTTTGACTCCTGGCAGCTACATTTGCTTAACTTCAGATTAGCAAGCAATAATTATAAACCACCTTTGTACACAACTGACCTTGTACTTACCCTTTACCAGCCAGCAGATAACTCTTCAAAGACAACCAAAGGAATCATGCCAACTGAACAACTCAGCGAGGTACAGAAATGATATTTCACATTGGTACATTCACTTGCATTTATACAAGTAATAGATTTGTATTGTTAAAGCTGTACAAAAGCAGCTAAGGCTTAGTACAGTGCCAAACTGGAGTAAGGAGACAGCTCAGAAAACTTCTACTTTTTCAGTCCTACTTTACCATGTCTTCTTTGCTTCCTTGTGCACAGAAGCACAGGACTGCCACACTGGGTAACTGCAAGGTCAATTAAAACTGACTACCTGTAAGGCAACTTAGCCTGGTTACATCCCGTTCTCCAGCTTTCAGAAGCCCCAGCCTGTTTCAAGGTATTTCACTTGCAGTAGATCAAGCGAATGTTATTTTTTCTATTGTCTGTAATATATCAATAGTTACATTTATTATAGGAAACTAAAATAAGAGCTACTAATTTTAAAACACCTGTTCTCAGCAGCTGAAATATTTGCTTCCTCTTTTGTTTTAGCCCATGCAAACACTCATTTACATCTTATTATATCTGTCATTCCTTAAAAATTTAAACCAGCTACTCTCAGATAAACAAAAAGATGCCTGATTGAAAAATCTTGTCTTAAAATATGTTTTTAGTTATACAAGACTAATTTAGCTAAGAGTTTAACATAAGCAAAGAAAATGAAAGTAAAAAGCTGTAACTACATGCATCATGAGGAAATAGGATTTAAATTACAGCAACATTAAAGGGACTACATCCACAAGCTTAACCAAACATAGCCGAAATGAAACAGAGAAATGTGTGAAAGCAAACAGTGTGCTAATACTACTCAAGTGGCCTCATACACACAGGTTTTTCAGTTTTTGCTTTAGCAGCAAAGTTACATACTATTAAGATAAAGGCATTTTCTTTGTACTGTGATAAGAAAGAACTAAAAAGCTTTAGTAAAAACTGTTTTGTATATATCAGCACTCCTATAACTTGTGTCAAGAGTGTCTGAGAGCAGCCAATACCACAGCATATGACACAGTGCTCTTAACACTTTTATAAGAGAACATGGTGCTGCAGAGGTTATCCACTTTCAAGTAATTCTGTATAAGCTTCCAAAGCAAACTATACTTACTGTTCTCATACTCTCTAGTTCCGCTAAGCCCAAAGTATGCTATATCATTATGAAGTTGAGAAGTTTTACTAAAACCCAGAAGATGATCTAAATTTAAAATAAGGAAGTAGAATAAATTATGGAGGAAGAATAATTAGTTGCAGCTTTTTTTTTTTTTTTTTTTAAACAGTGTTGCCTTGAATCAGCTGTCTTATCAAGAGAAAAAAAATAATATTTTTGTAGCAAGGCCATGAAGTCTAGTCTTTGCCTTGCCTCCTCAAACTTCAGTGCTATGACAGAATAGCTTTACTAGCAGTTATCAGGGAAATTCATTTAATCTAGTGTTTGTGAAGTCCATTTTCTGCAAGCTAACTTTAAAAACAAGGAAATTGCAAGTCTTCAAGTTAAGAGTTTTTTTGCCAAAAGTTTCAGCCACATATCAAAAAGAAAGGTGTCAAATAAGTCAGCAGTTGGCAAGACTGACAGTATAAAGCATGCATAAGTAGATGCTGCACCACGGCTTAAGAACAGCACCTAAGAAAAGCATGCAGAGAATTGAGAAGAGACTGTACTTCACCTCTGAGCATCAGCTACTAAAGGCACAAGACCTATGCCTTCTTCTTTTACAACATGCAGTTTTGACTAGAGCAAGTGGAACAGTCTTCATCTGGCAAATAGTTCACGAGTGACTTGTACCAGAAGGAAAAAGACTCAGCTCACAACGTAGGGACAGGAGTTTGAGCAGGCTCTTCACCTTCCAAGCATTTTTTAGCAGCAACCTTAAGAATGCAACACTGGGCCAAAACTTCCCAACTCCACTGATTTAGAATAACATTTCAGGAAATTCTGCCTATTTCCTACTCCCATTCTAGGTATCTGCTCCATACTTGGAGAGGCAGAGATGCCTACTCAAGTCAGAGGGTGACTTCAAGATGCTACACAAGCCCCAGGAGGCCCAGAAACCATGAAATTTGTATCAGCTCTTGGGACTTCATCTCAACAAAATCTTGCTTCTGCCTCCACAAAACATGGGGAGTTCCACAGACTGAGTATTAGGTTACAAGAGTTACAGGTGCTTCGGAAGTGACTCATTTTTATTTGGCTGAAAATTAGTTAAGTTATAAATTCTCAAAATGCTTTAAAGCAATATTATTAACATTAAGACCATTTAAAGAGAATTTTGTCACACAGTTTTGAAATCGTACTCTTCTTTGCCAGATAGTTGTACGTGCCCAATTAAGAGTTCAGTCTATAACCTGGACTCCTACTTTGAGAGTTTTTGTGAGTTTTAATGTACCCACAAATATGAACTGTCCTCTCAAAGCATTTCTATTCATAGCTTAGTCTAAAATATAGCATTTGAAACAAGCATGAAACTATACTTTCAGTGCAAGTCCTGGGATAGCTCAGTGATTTGGATGTCCCAGAAACAAGCTTTAAAGAATAATTTTGTATACTGTAAGAATGACCATTAAGGTGTGTTTACTTAGAGTAGGCCTACAACACAGTGCAACCGCATCATTAGACATGATCAAAGATGACTGCAATGGAAGGGCTTGATTTTATTTTCCCCTCCCTGAGCATTTATTTTAAATGAGCATTTATTCTAAATGAGTGCTATGATATTTCCCATCACCCAGGTCCACCAACTCAACAGGATTAGCTTCCTCAGTTAAGGTATTGTATGCCAAATATAGTCTTCCATTCTACCATTTCCCCAAAGATCCTGGGAGAAGAGTGCGACCACTGCTATTATGAATATATCACAGATGTTATAACAGAGAGATTTGCAAGGATCCACAGACATCTATTTTAGTAGTTTCTTTTGACAGGAAAAAAACCCTTCCTCCCTAAAGCACTACACAGAGCTGCATTTTTTCAGGACAGGGGTACATCAGTTTTGCTTTGAGTGGTTGGTGATTGCTCCCTGTTAAGTTACAGAATTTAAATGATCCATCAACACACACACACCAGTAACGCTATATTAACCAGCTTCAGGAAAAGTACCCTTTATCGCCCCATGGTAGTTTTCTGATCTTCTTCCTCATCCCTTCCCTTCCTCATCATCTCTCTTCCACAAGGCTATTTTACTCACAAGACTGGACACTTTAGTTTGAAAAGCATTTCAGAGCATCTACAGAGAACCCTGTGCAGTTTACATACATTATAAACATAGAAAAACATGACTAACTGAAATTTTTAAAAATTAACAGCACTACCCACACTTCAGTTTCATTCAGAAAATGACACATCTAACACATGAAACGCTCTATTGGCAGATATAATTTCAATGTTCTAGTGCAGACAATGTACGATCAACTTGAAGTCTCAGATAATTTACTATCCTATATTTCTTTTTTTTTTTTTAATTACAATATAGAGCAAGAAATATAAATCTAACAAAGCTGAGGTTATATAGGTTAGGAATTCTTCTAGAGGGACTCTTATTTGAACAAATTCAAGTACAGACTTCCAGGGTAAATTGCATCACCAAGTAATTTGCTATGGTTCCAAAGTTGTAACAACAGAAACTTAAGTGAAAGTTTCTAATGAATTTATATTGTTTAGACAGCAGCAAACGGTTTAAGACTAAAAATATGAAAGCATGCATTCAATTTGCTTGTCCTTTTTTTTTTTTTATTTGTATCCTCATTAAATCTCAAGATTTTTTGTGCTCAACACAGATCTGATTTTGTAAAAGCATTATATAGAAATGCTAGGTAAGTAAGTCTGAGTGTAAGTGATCAGTACTTCAATATTCAGTTAAACATTCAGAGCCCTGGGTTGGAGCACAGACTTGGTGATTTCGAGCCTGATAAGTATTTCCATAGCTTAACAAAATATTCAATATTTGTTTATATAATAATCTGAAGTATATGACCTTGGAACTTGATTTAGTGTGTTCCGCTTACAAATGGCAACTGAAAAAATCAGTTGAGCTGCAGACGTGATTACAACAAAACATGGAAACTGTCATTGACTACACATGTATTTGTGACACCGTGGACTCAAATGAACCAGAGTTGAATGACATCAATACAGCTTTACAGCCCTAAGAAGCAAAAGGTCACATTCCTAAAAATTATCATATCCACAGTTAGGAGGAGCTGCAATGAACCAAGAGAAAAACAAAAACAAGCAAAACACAGAAATATTATCATATGAGAGTAACTCATACTATATAAAATCTCAGCAAATGCACCCTTCTCCAACAGTGTGACCTTCTGTTCCGAGGAGGAGGTGAGGGGGAGTCAGGAGAGGCAGAAGTGCACAACACAACAGGATCATACATCTATCATTTAAAATCAGTGGGCATGTTTAAGGAACTGCTTAAAGAGTAAATGTGGCATCATTTGGTTCCTGATAGTTTCATCATTCAATTAATGTCCTATTCGCACTTTTTAGTCAGTTCCTCCAGCTTCTGTACAAGCTGGCACCTTCTTTTAAGGGTTCCTTCTTCCTCTGAGGTCAA
The DNA here is from genome assembly GCF_003343035.1 of Apteryx rowi. Classification (NCBI taxonomy): domain Eukaryota; kingdom Metazoa; phylum Chordata; class Aves; order Apterygiformes; family Apterygidae; genus Apteryx; species Apteryx rowi. The sequence goes on from NW_020450866.1 coordinate 106,333, forward strand.
GTATATCCTAATGCCATGCTGCAATTGAATTTATACACAACTTGTGTTTTACCACCTTGAAAAGCATTTATGAATCATTCAGTTAAATGACTTAGTCCTTTCCACTCTTTCACTGGATCACTGCGGCTTCATGAACTATCATCCATTCCTTTGCTAGAACAAGACAAAGTATCTAAGTCCACTAAAGGGAAATAAATCAAAGATTTCCATGATTCCCTTAAGGAATGAATGTATGCATTATGTATGTATAAGACTACATGGTTTACAGATCTCTTCTGGTTAAACTAAGTTTCAGGGTATAAAACTTATCTCCTGTTACAGCTTGCCAATATGAACAGTTTGGGATAATATCACAGCACAGGTAACTATTACACTCAAGCAAGAACTTTAGGTAACCAGTGTAAATGCACATGCTTCAGATGCTCTTAATATTTTGGCATAAAACAAAGGATAATTTAAAAAATATATATGCTAAAAGTCAATGCAGCAAAGAAATTAAAAGTAGCAGAGAGAGTGTCATGTTAGAGATTTGCTGAGTAGTTTAGATTAGCAAGCACTGGAAGAGCGGTTCTGCTATATTAAGCAGAAAAAGTCTAAGTTCTGTTGCTGAAGAGACAATAGAACTTGAGTTCAAGTCTTTAAGATGTCTTGACCATCTTCAACCAATTATAGATGAAACAACGGAACCCATATATTAGAAGCAACATCATTAAGTATTTTGCAAAATAGATGCCTTCTTCTTTATGTTTCATAGAGTAATGTGACAATTTGATCGCCTGAGGTATAGTATTTCATCACAGTACAAAAAACACAATGATAAAAATACCTGCCAATTACAGTAATGACGCAAAATGCTGCTGAGCAGACCAGTGATTTGCTCAGCCAGATGTGCCCACTAAACCACAAGCTGTAGGAGAATATTCAGAATCTCACTACCAAAATCCTGTCTAAAGTTGCTAGAAGGAACACTAAAATGTTGATTTAGTACTAAGTATCAAGAGCAAAAGAATTCCCTTCTAATGCGACTCCTCCCTATACTGCCAACAAGTTTCCCTTCTTAGCCCAACACAAAACATACAAAGTTGCAGTGTGGTTTTGTGACCTACTTCACCTTTGGACAACTGCTACATAATTTCCTTCAGCCGACAAGCACGGAGGAGTGTTGCTACGGAAAAAAAGTATTAATTTTTGTACCTGAAAACTCTATGGTCTACTTCCATAGACAGGTTATATTAATATAGTATAACAAGCATGTCTTACAAGATAGGCTGAAAATATTCACACTATCTTAAATTTTGAAGAGGGGGGCTGGCATTAAAAACTTTTAAACACACTTAATATTTGTTAGGTCAACTCAAAACTTTTTCCTGTGTCCCAATCATTTCCTTTAATATAGAAAATATTTTAATATTAAGCAGGATTAAAATACACAACAGTTGTCTTTAGGTATGAGAACAAGATTTGAGTAATTGAAGACAAACCAAAATGATTACAATACAGCTTTTTTCCATTAACCAAACACTCATGAAGTCCTTATGCTATCTATCCCTCACTTGGGTAAAATACTAACACTGTTGGACAGCTTAATCATTGAGTATTAGATTTGCTTAATTCTCTATCACTGATCAAAAATCTTCCCACTAGAATCTATTAAAGTTTTGCATAGACTGAAGATTTTAAAACAACAATTGCAATAAAAGTACAGTACCTAATCATGGTGTTTAGTATTAACAAAAATATTAAAATAGTATGCACAATTCATCAGGTTGAAGTTAATGCCTTGCTGAAACATAAATATTTATCCAGTGCAAACAGTGGGAAACCTTAGGAGACAGCATGGCTTTAAGCACTGAAGTGAGTTAATTAGTATCCAGTGTGGCTTCAGAGCATACTGTGCTATTTTTAATTAAAGGTTAGCTTCCAAATAGAAAACAGTAACAAAACGCAAAGGGTATCTTACCTCTTAATTAAGGCAGCTGTCTTTAATAGATATCAAAAGTGCCCAAAATACACAAAGTTTCCTTCACTAAATTTAGAATGAGAGCTCTTATTCCAATCAGTATGGAAAGCAAACACATGCACATCAGCAATAGGTGTGTTTTACTACTCAGCTATTATTGCCTTTACCTAAATTTCTTTGTTACACTTTGTTTGCTACACAGCATCTCTTATCATCAGGGGTTAGAGATGGAAGAATGCAAGCAAACATCTGTTTTGGAAAGATAACCCATTTCCAGTCTTTCTCCTAATAGTCAGATGATATGCAACTGACTCTCCTGCAATGCTGGTCATGTAAAATAAAGTAAGAGATGTATTCATGCATGCCCTCATTTTTCATGGCACTCTCCATACTGAGGAGTGAAGATTATTAACTATCTGCTCGAATTCCACATGCTTTTTTGATTCCAGTTCTAATAAATAATAGTCCTGATAACAAGCCTTTATCAAACCCACTCCCCTCTAAATGTGTATGACATTTAGAAGATACACTGAAGCCTTATAAACAGAGCCATTAATACAGCACACTGAAATACCAGCACAAATATTCTCCCATTTCTGGCACCACAACTACAACAACGGGCTACATGCAGGCAATTTCAGTACTCACTTGGGCTGCAAGATATGCTGCTTCATTCACTATCTTTCCAGTTGCAATATGTCAGACTACCAGTGCACGTAAGTTCACATGGGGATGAGTCCAAAGAAATAGCTGTAAATAACAACCACCTTATCAGACTAAGCCAACCTACTATTTTTATGTTGCTAGTCTTGAACATGGTCCTAATTAGGACAAAGACTTCACAATAATTTCATGAGAAGTACAAGAAAACACTTCATATCTGGCACCGTTTGTGATGTGTTGTATATTGAAAACTATAGCTATCCAATCTTTCAGATTTTGTTTTCTAATTCAGAAGAATTAGAGTCAGCATGCTAGCAAAGTTCCAATACTAACTGATAGAACTCGCATCACTTACAATAAGAAGAAATGCAGAAGCAAGCATTTTTCCTCTCAGCCTCATAGAAGGCTTGCTTTTTATAATTTTACCAATGCTTCCAAGTAACTTCAGATATTTAAAATGTCAGCTATTTACAAAGACGATCTTCAGAGCTCATGGAAGTACCTCATCTTAAATGTCTGTGTGTTCATTTATCACAACACTTTAGAGTCTAGGGAAGATCCTGGTCAACGCATGAACTAAGAAAACACTTGACAGGACCACCGAATTTGAGCACCCTAGAAGCTTTGAACACTGCCTTGCAGCAACTTGCAGTTGCTATGTGAAATATTTTCCACCTTCCATACTTTAGTACTTCTTGTCTTCAGCTACAGTGATCTGACACAGATTTCAGTCCTCATCCTGACACTACTTTGTTATCACCTTCCAAGATTATCTCAAGAAGTATTTAACAGAAAGTAATCCAATTTAAATTCCTATTAACAGATGCTAATAAAACAATGCTTTAACTCCAATACCTAATGAATCATTTAAAGACATTCTCCACTCGCAAATATGCATTTAGTACTCCACCATTCCGCTTAAGAGAACTGGACATTAGTTCTCCTAACTTCAAAGACCATAGAGCATACACAGTGAAGGTCATATCGTCATGCTTCTCATTTTCTATATAGCATGATAGGATCTCCTGCTTCAACTTCATGCATATTACTTCTGAAAGATAACTGGTAATAATATAAGTAATACATAAGTGCAGCAATATATTTAAGCACTGTTTGTGCTAACAAAACTACCTGCACATATTCTGCAGCAGACTTAAGTATAAGCTTTGGACCCAGTCTTGCATTTGCTAGACAGAAAGTAAGCCAGGTTAAACAGAGAGGGTATTTGCCCAAACAAAGGCTTGGGAATGAAACCTGGTGATCCAGCTAATGGGTTTAAGTCTAAGCTGTTCCCAACAGAGGCTTTGTACGCTTGCAGAGTGACCAGGTGATCTTTATAAGAGTCCAAGTGCTACTGCCTTTTAATATTCTCATCAACTTAAGCCTTGAAGCCTCATGCGAGTTTCATTTGAAAGCCTCAAATATAAAGTCCACTCCACAGGCCCTAACTCCCAAAGGAAAGTCTGGTAACTGTGACTTTTCTCTTGCAATTCATGCAGATTTCTCAAACTGTGCATCTTCCATACAACCTGAAACTAAACAGTGTCAAATTGGGATTTAAAATGTGTATTTATTTTATAGTTAAAACAACCAGGCATTGGCCAACAACTTGTAACTAATAATAGGGTAAATCTCCAGAAAGAACAAGGCAATTTTAATGTAGCATGTGTTAAAATAAGTCATAGGTCAGGAGAGAATCTAATGTTTACCTTAAGGCCATATTTAATGAAAATGCATTTCCTGACATGAACATGTCAAGAAGGTTCAATACATTGCTTTTGGTATTCAAAATAGTACACTAACATGTACTAAGAATTAGACTTTAACTCAGTGGCTATCTTTAAGTTCAATAGAGGCATACTATTTGCATCAGTATGCAGGGTCTCTTCTCACTGCTTACAGCCAGCCCCATAATATAGATGGTACATACAATTTACAGTGCCTGGCCTTGCAATAACTTATGCATATGCTTCTTCACAGTACGAGTCCTTACAAAATTAGAATACAAGTGACTTAACTATCCAGCTATGCCCGTGAACATGACTACCATGGACTCTCTAGAGTGAAAGAAAACCTCCCATTCATGAAACTATGACAGAAGTTCACCTTCGTTCTGCCTTTTTCCTTGTCAGAAGAACTTTGAGTAAGTTTAACTTGTATCTTAAAACAGCTCAACACCAAAAGCAAGTGAACTACCATAACTAATAATTCATCCAAAGCAATACTGAACTTCAAAATTGTCACACCCTCCCAATTAGAAATCCTGCCAGTGTCTCACATAGAGATTATCACAAAAGAGAAGAAGCTGAATTTTGCATCTCAAAGATGGTATTTCCATGCTATCTCCTTATACTGAAGGAAAATAAGTCCAAGAACAATGCAAGATGGACCTAAGACACAACTTTAAAGTATATTATTCTTACCCAAAATATTTTATTGCAGAAAGTGAAATAGACTGGAAGTTAATTTGAATAAGTTTTACAACACTACTTACTTCTCACAGTATAAAAGAACTTGCTGGGAGGTGGAGAGGAGGAGAAGGAAATAAAAGCAAGGCACTTGTTTGTGGAGGAAGGCATTCTGTGAAAAGTACAAACTTCTGAAAACAAGTTTTTTAGAAAGAAATGTCTAGCAACATTCTTGGAGGAGGAAAAAAAACAGAAAAGCCTTTAAATGCAATGCAGATAAGCAAGTACCAATATTGTCTACACTCTGCTACATAAAACTGTTTCTAAAGTGTCATTTGTTGCAAATTGCCTTTAAAAAAAATCTGAATCTGCAGCTAATAGAACTATCTAATAGCAACCATTTACTATTCTTCTCAATAAACTGGCAATTTTTATTAAAAATATCAGAAGATCAGCGCTAACAAGGTGTGTATTATCCTGGAGTATTCAAAATCTTTTGCTTGTGAAGGCAACCCTTTTCAGGAGCTTTTCAGGACAGAGTTAAAATTCAGTTGGAAGGGAAACAAATATGGCTTTCAGGATTACAGAGAATGAAACAAGTCCCCAGGGCGTTCCCTCTTCTTTTACCATTACATTTAAAACAAAAGGCACAAGACACGTTACTTCAATTTAACGTGCATGCAGCTGGAAAACGAACAATGAAACCTACACAGACACAAGCTCCTGCAGTCTGTGGCACTTCCTACTTAGGAACCTCAACCGCAAACTCAGCAATTTGAACTGTTGCTGCCACCTCTCACACACCTCTTCCAGTACACTGAAGTCAATGCAGCAGACAAAACATACAGGAGAGATCAGTTAAAACGTGTGTATTTTACGGCACTGCAAACAGCACAGTTCTTAACTATTTCTTAAATCTTCCCATGAGCAGCCCCACAGGGCTAGTAGAGCGAGCAGAAAGTCTGCTCTGAGGCACCGCCGTGTCCTCCTGCTCTGGGGAGACGAGCCGGAGCAGCTTCTTTGTCTCGCCTGCCGCAGGCTGCCAGCACTTCAAACTGTCTTTTCCAGGTTTTGTCAAGCGACACGAGTATTTTCAGAGCTGTTAGCACCAAGCCCCCCCCGCCACGCGAAACCGCGGCTTCCTCCCTCCGTCATCCCCGATCTTTGTGCGGGAGCCGAGCAGGAGACTCAACACGTGAGGACACGCGCGAGCGGCGAGGCGCAGCCGGGATGCCTGAAGCGCACCGACACGCGCCTCCTCCGCCGGCCCGGCGACTACTTGCAGGAAAGGAAAGGCGGAATCCGCTGCCCGGGGCGCCCGCCCGCGGCCCCGCTCCCCCACCGGCGCCTGCTCCGCGCCGGGCCCTCCGCCGGGCGCGCTCGGGGCAGAGACCGGGGGCGCGCGCAGCCCCGCCGCCGCCTCCCGCGGGGCCGCCCAGCCCGCCGCCGCCGCCGCTTCCCTCCCTGACCGCTGGGATCCGGCGCCCCCGGCAGCGCCCAGGGACCGACCCTACCCCCGCCTCGGCCCCGCCAAGGCAACTCGGCGGAGCGCCGCCCCGAGCGCCCTTCAGCCGCCGCCGGGGCGCTCGGACCGTCTCTTCCCTCCCTTCCTTCCTCCCTCCCTCTCAGCCGTGGCCCGCGCCCGCCGGGTAACGGCTGTTCCCGCCGCGCCCTGCGGGGGAGCCCGCTGCGGAGGAGGCGCCCGGGACCCGGCGCCAGAGAGGGACGGCGCGGGAGGGTGCTCTCTTCAGCCAGCTGTTAGTTGCCCAACGGCCACAACCGTCCCGGCGGCGAAGAGGGCTGCTCCAGCCCCGCGCGGAAAAAGTTCCCTCCGCGCCAGTGGCCGCTATTCAAACTCACCCCCGCCCGCCCAGCAGCGCCACCGTTACAGATCCGGGCGCCGCCACCGCCACTCCCGCTCACGGACTTACTCGCGCGCCAGGACCGACAGCGGCGAGGGCAGAGAGCAGCGTGCTGGCACCGCCCAAGCGGCTGCTGCCTGGCGGCGGCGGCAGCCAATAGAAAAACGAAGCGCGGTCACACTAGCCAATCGAGTGGCAGAGTGGGCGGTGTTCGAGCCCGCGCCCTCCTTTCCCCCAATGGGTGGTGGTGTCCCCTTCCGAGGGCGGCGGGGCTGTGTCAGCCGCGGGGCACGAGGGGGGCTGGGCTCCCCGCCGCGCTGCGAGGGCAGCCGCGGGGCGGGCGCCACCGGGGGAGGCGCCGCGGAGCTCCGCGCAGCTCGCGGCCGTGCCTCAGCCCCTCGCAGGCCCGGCAGCGTGAGAGGCGGCGACAGCCCGAGCATTGCCGAGGGAACGGGTGAAGACGAGTCATTGTTTCCCCGTTGGTGCTGAATCAGAAACATGACTAAAGCACACGGCAGCACCCAGCGAGCGGCAGGGAGGGCGGCAGCTCGCAGGGCGCCGCTTCCTCAACGCCCCGCGCCCGCGCTCCTTCGTGTGGGCCCGGGCCCGGGCCCGGCGAGCGCCTCGCCAACCGCCAACGACCGCCTGGCCAACGGCCGCCTCGGCCGGCCGCTGCGACGGCGCTGGGCGGGAAACATCAGCCTCGTGGTCAGAAGTGACCGTTAGGAGCGTTGGGAGTGCTGGGAAGGGCTGTATCCCGAGGGCATCCCGAGTGCTTCACTCGAGGCTGCCCCAAGGCACTCGCCTGAAAGCTACACCCACGTGGCCTCAACGCTGTCATACAAGCGATGGGGCGGGCGGTGGGGGGGGAAGTTAAGTGATTTAGATTTGTATTTTACAAGCAAAACGTTTGAAGTGATTGCTTACGTTCAAGGCCAGCAGTCAGGGCAAGATGCATTTGTTTTACTTCTGTCCTATTAAACAACATTTCCCCCACCCCCCACCCCCAATCCCACCTGAAATAATTGCTTGGAAATGAAAATTGGGATTATGATATAGTAATTAGAATGTAAAGCAAAATTAAGTCTTTAACTTTTACAGCCCTGACAAAGAGATGATTATACTAGCTGTAGTGACAAATCCTTAAGTGACATTTCTTAAATGAGAATACCTCATAATTTAGTTTAAAAGCTCCTAATTTTTATCCGGCATGTCTTTCTATTATTTATTTAGACATTGTATTCTTATCAGCTCTCTGAAGATGGGGCAATTACAGGCAAGCCTAATTGCACATCAATCTATGGCCTTTTTCTGTCATAAATCCTTTCCCCTTTTTGTAATTTTGAAGTCTTTTTTTTACTGACTTCCCACTTGTATTGCTCCAAAGGGTTAATTTGAAATAAAACTGAATGAAGTGTAATTAGCTACTTTTTTTTTTAATGAAGTTTGGTTTTTAATTTTTGTTATAACTGCATTTGCTTTGCAACTATGTTTTGAGGATTAAGTTTTAATCCTCAAAAGCACATACTTACAGTAATCTTCAGGATTAATAAAGATTAAATAAATCAGTAATCTAATTGCTATGTGGTGAAACTGAGGCAAGGAGCATGTGATTTGGTCAGTGCCAAAACAGCATGTAATGACAGAGTCAGAATTAGATCCACCAACACTTACCGTCGTTAGGCATTGCCCCATACAGTTACTCATTTAAAAGCCATAGTCTTCCGTACTTTACTAGTCTTAATCTTGTGCTACTCCATGCAGGTAGATACCTGTGTTCACACACACGTTTGCCGATTTCTGTGGAGCTCTGCACCTCAGAAAATGGAGGGTTCTATGCATTTATTCAAGATTTCCTGGCCATCCAGTACATGTACTTTGCTGTCTTTCTGTCTGAGCTATATCTTGACTTACACTTTTATTATTCATTTCCATAGGTATCCAGTATATCATTTTATTGCTAATAAAATGTATGGGTTATTTTCAAGGCTCATTCATAATACAAGTTATAATACATTAAAAATTTGCTTTTATAATACAAATGTCTTTCTTGCAAAATCATTTGTCTTTATAATACTCCCACTGTGTTATAGTCTACATTCATTCTGACATCAGTTCTTATGACAATGGATAAAATAGGTCTGTTTTCCTGAAAAGAAAGATGATATTAGTTCCAACAATGGTGTAAGGGAGTTTTATTATTCAACTACGGTAAGATAAAGAGAGACAGTTAAAGTGTATAATCTTAGGAACAACCAAATGGAACTTTATGAGTGACATAATAAATGTTATCTTTAGAAAGAATATACATCTGAATCAGAGCCAAAATGCTTCTCCTCTTTTTCACTGTGTGTATCAAGTATCTAAGTTTCTTTGCATTTCCACTGCTATTTCTTCCAACAATAGTGCAGGCATAAGTAGCTCCCATCAGAACGTGTTCCCCACCTGCTGGTTGTACCTATTCCCAAGATCTTTCCTGTTTCTGTGACCAAACAATCCACTGAATTGCCAAACTGATTCAGTTTGAAGATAACCAAGCAAAAAAAAAAAAAAAAAGTTATTTTAACATGGTTCTGTTCCCTGCTCTGGTTTAAATGCTCGGTCCTACAATTCTGGGAGCAGGGTGGAATCAGGAGCAAATGTTGGGAGTAGAGATGCAGCAGTGCAGAAGCAGTTTAAAACCAAATTTGTTAAACGGTATCGTATCATCAGTCCCAGCACACGTACAGCGTCAGGAAGGAGAATCACTACTGGATGTGAATGCTGTATCCTGATACTGATGTGGGTTCTGACATACATGACACGCTAAGTGATCCTTTAATTTTACTGTTATTGATGCATTATGATTCTCCTAATTAGTAAAAGCAATGATTCACATACAAATAAAAGGAAGGCAATTACTTCACATGCAGCATATAACATTTACTGACATTTCTACAATTTCAGGTCATGTTATCAAAAGAAAATAGCATATATTACTTCCATAGATTTTAATACTTAGACTATTTTGGTGCTTCAAACATTCTTACCCCATTGGCCTTAAATATTATAAATGCCCAAGATTGCGTGCATTTTCCTTTTACTAATATGGTTAATATTTCTTTGCTTAGATGTCCACATCATTTATTGCCTTTTAGCCTTATATGTGTGACCAGTTTTTTTGCCTTTAGAAAACCATTTCAAATTGCCCTATAAAGAGGAGCGTCAGAGAGAATCAGAACTTTTGTTCCACTTCTCCAGCAGCCCAGGCTGCTCAATGTTGTTTCAAAAACAGGTTTTCCAGGAAGCTATTTCCTTTACATTTCATAAAATATTCTCATTGCTCAGGAAAATAATTCAGAACCTACAACCTCTGCTTGTTCGACTATTTTTGGTCTGTGCTTTTCATTTTAATTTCTTATATTTAGATTGCAAGCTATAATGGGGTTGTAAGCTTCTTAAAAAATATAAATCATTCATAAATAAATACTTAACAACTGTAATCTGTCACGTGACCATTTTTTTTAAAGCTCAACTCAACACACAGGCCATCTTAAAAAACAGTGCATCTGGACCTCGGGAAAAAAATAGCAGTTATTTCCAGTCATCTGATCTCATACCAAATCTGTAGCCTATGAGACATTGAGGAGAACACTGTTTAGGAAGGGAGACAGAACTGCAGAACTGGGGTTTTGTTAGCAGTCTGTCACAGTTCCAGTGTCACAGTAACTGCAGTAAATGCATGCTGGTAGGTAAGTGGGAGTGCCTTGTTGGAGTAGCCCTTCTCTTTAAGTTAGGAATAAAATTTACTTCAGAATTAAGAGCAGTGCTAAGTCTTGATTAGAAATTCAGCTAGCATTTTCAAAAACATCCAGGACTCTTTCTCCTCCTATAGGGCTTTTGATAATTCCATTAGTTGGGACAACAAGCAAGTGTGAATTCATTCACTCAAGTCAGCAGAGTTCCAAGAGCTTTGTATCAAATGCAAAGCAGTTTGGAGACTACTAGTCTGACATATTTCAGAACAATTTTAATAACAACAAAAAAAAACTGAAAAAAATTGTGTAGTGTCCAGGAAGTAATGTTGACCTAGGAACAAAAGCAGATATTCTGAAATTTCCTTTTAAATTGAAGTGAAAAGTCAACACTTGCTACAAAACACTGGTTCTGCAATTTTTATTTTAGGAGAGCTGAAACAACTGACTGAAACAAAATATTTTGACATTGTCAGATGTTCAGTTTTGACTTATGGTTTTCCTCTTAATATTTCAGTTTAAACCATGAATAAAATATTTTGATAACTTTCTTGAAAATATAAATGAAACAGATACATTCCTGTAAAAAGTTTTAACTTTTATCAAATCCATATTTTGACAGAAAATTGCTCTAGTGGAAAGTTCCTTATCTGATCTTCCAACAAAGTGAAAAATTACTAACATTTATTTGACTCTGAAACACTTAAGACCTCACAGCCCCAGATTTCTTGTATTATCACAAGATCTCACAACCCTCGATTTTTTTATATTACCACAAAACCCTTTAAATGAAAAATGATCAAAAAAGAAGGCTTCAATAAACATTTTATTGATCATTTGACTGAATAGAGATCTTTCTAAAAGAACTTCAGATTAAAAAAAAAAACTATACAATGGCACAGAACTTCAAAAAACATTTCCTGTGCTTAAGTGATTATAAGTTTTATTTATTCTAAATAAAGACAGCTCTTATCTTATGCTTTTTGCTGACCTGAACTTCTTCTGGCAGAAAGGCCTTAGGTTTCTTTTTTTAATTTTTCTTGGCAAATCTTATACATTAGTATAAGGCTGCTGTAACTTGATTTGCTAATATTGTAGATAAATATTTGTTACAAAAATACCACAGTAGAATTAAAAACAAAGTAATTACATCTTTCTGCTATTCAAAGGCTTTCCAAAAGTTTAAATTCACACAACTCAAATTTAAAAACAACTTTGACTTGATAGAGCTTTTGAATACCAGTTTTCTAAGCAACATGTTCCATATCAGTGTTTTGCACTAAGGAAGGATGTTCTCAGCATTAGAGAGTAAAACATAATAACTCCTCTGATTTTGATTTTAAGGAGAAGTTACTGCAAGGTATCTGATAACAGAAAAAGCTCTCTCTTACTGTGCCACTAATGTAACATCCAACATGCTGAAAGGCAAAGTTAAAAAGCATATATAGCAACCACATGCTAATAAATAAATAATGAATAAACTATTCTTACTGAGAGCTAGAAGTCCATTACTTCTTTTCACACTTTCCTGAGAATACATTGCATTGGGGCTGAGGTAAACATTATCATCAAACAGAAGTTAAAAACACATATGCAGGTTTGTAAATGCAGCAGTTGACAAGATTAACAGTTTTGAGGGGAAAGACATAAATATTTCATCTGAGCAGTCCAGAATCCCAGAAACAAGCAGTCAGGGAAAGGTGGGAGAGGAGAAACACATGGAGATTGCTCTCGTGAGAAGTACAGCTGACTACACAACACCATGACTGAATTTCAAGTAGGAAAGACTTCATTTGGGAGCAGGGCTGGAGAAAGGCAACAGGAATCCACCACAGCATAGAGCCTCCTGTGAGCCCTGCAGCATATCACCTTTCTGCACCCTCTCTGCTAAATGAAATGCTAAAAGAAAGGCTGCTGACCACCAGGTATTTTATGCAACACCCCTACCTTAACATTAGCAGCTCAGTTAAAGTATCACAACTACTTTAATTATCACAGCTGAGCTGAATTTCCTCTTCCTGACCACAACCATTTGTGGTGCCCAAGTGGGGGCCTTTCCTCATTGCATAAACAAGGAGGAGTGATGGGAGCTGGTGAAGATGCCAAGAAAGAAAGGGGGGAAGGATGAGAAAAATGACATAAGGGAATTCAAGGATTCTATCACTGTCAGCTCTTCAGGCCTTACATGCTTACCAATTGTTATTCCTATAGATAATTCCTTTCCCAGCCCACATGTGCCTGAGCATGTTGATGGTTTAGTGAGTGTATGTATTTCTGTCTCTCGTTCTGCTGCTGGCCTACAGAAAAAGGAACAGCTCAGCTTACAGGGGCAGTCAGACACCCTGGTCAGCCCAAAAGCCGCATATCCTTTTAAGATGGTGCTTACAGTTGCAGTAAGTTAGCTCATGAATTGCCTCCCAGTGAACAAAACAAACCGTGGCTCACCTTGCCTTCCAGGGCACCCCATGCTAGCGGTGAGAAGCCCTTTTCCCCCTGCCCTAGTGGCCTGGGCTCGGGGTGAGCAGCAGAGCAGCTGCGCAGCTCCGGCACCAACCTCTGGTGTGCACAGGGCCAGCCTGGTTGCACTTGCCACTTCCTCCCTTGGCCTGCGGTTAGCTGATGCAGAGGGTGGGGCTGAGCTCCAAGCTACCAACTGACATTTTGTTGTTGCTTCCTCTTGGGTCACGCTTGCAAGCTTTGCCTTTGAATCACAAGACCTCGAAATGCATGCATGCACATATATAATGGAAGCTCATCCTTCTGATGTAGCTCCATCAGCCCCAAAACCAGGGCATTAGACTTAAGTCTATAAAGGGTGTGTGTCTTCAGCTAGCCCGGGTAAGAGGCCTGATGTCCTCTTTGGACACCCTGGCTCCAGGCCTGTCAGTAGACCCTTAGCACATATACAGTGGTTGGCTCCATTTGGAACTGGTGGAAGCTGCCTTCGAAAGCGGTATCAGGAGGTCTAGAGAGCAACATTTTTTTCACCTGACCCCATCCTACTCTCAGCTGTAGCTCTTTGAGGATGAAAGAACCAGCAGTGATCCAAAGACTCCATATTGCATGCAGTTCCCCTGGAAAAGCTAAGAGTTCAGCCATATTGCTAAGGTTTGTAACCCAGAGGGAGGATGATGTTTATGTTAGAGTGTGTAGGATAAGAAATTATGGGGTTAAGCTGCAACAAGGGAAACAGAAGGTAGGAGGTTCTGTTCTATCTGTACAAACAGTGAAGCACAGGACCAGATCGCTGCAAGAGACTGTGGAATTACCATCAGCTCAGTTTTTAAGAACAGTTTAGGTATCCTTGACCCTGCTTTAAGACAGAGATACAGTGAGAATTGAGTGATATCTCTTCACGAGTTATCTTCTGGGTTGTGATCAGCCACACTCACTTTTTCCTCTCAAAGTAATGGTTACAGATTGGATGTTTTAAGGTTTAAGTGAAACCCAAAGTGCTAAATTACAGTGTTACGAAATGCTTTTAGAATAACTATGAGAACACTGTTAATGGGTGTATAAGTATTCTGAAATAGAAATATATGTGTAATAAAAGTTAGGCATTTGAAGCAAAATCAGAAACTGACATGAGGCAGTTAGTTATCTTTTTTTTACCTTTTCTGATAGATTATTACTAAATTCATGTCCTGCTTTTATAGTTGATATCTACATATTTCCAGTTCTTAAAGTGCTACGGGGGGGGGGGGGTTATTGTTTGTTATTTTTATTATGAGCTTTGGTAATAAACCATCCTAAACTTCCTGAGAATGAAGACATGCTTCCTTCCCCCATATCTAGGCTACTTTGACAGGGCCCAGACGTGATGGTTAACTTATAAACAAGTGTATTCTTCCCAACCTCTCATCACTCTGTTTATTTTAATAGATGTTTGTGGGGCTTTTCTGATATCTTTCTGTGATGGTTTAACTTATTCAAAACACTCAGTCAGATGGGTGTCCTCGCTCTATCATTATGCTTCCTTAGGATTACAAATTTAGTAATACAGTTGAACACAGCTTTTCCAGGGGAAACTGCACGAAAGATGGAGTCTTTGGATCATTGCTGGTTCTTTCTCTATCAAGAGAGTCAGCTACTTTGTTTTGATGAAATATTTTGTTTTTCTGCAGGTAGAGATCCTCTCAACTTGGTCAAGGACAAAACTCCAGCCAACTTTTTTTAAGAATGTGAACAATGAAAAAAATCTTGCCAGTAAGACTTGCTTTCCTCTTGGTATGGGAGGTCACAGATCTGGTCTAATCATTTGGCCATTTTCCCTAGAATTTATAATGTTGATCACAGAGATGTATTTCAGTCTCAATGACCGTATTAAGGAGGAAAAGCAGACTCTTAAGTTAATCAGACCAACTGCTTTCTTGCTATCTACTTTCCCAAAGCCTGACATTTTAAAAGAAAATAACTTATTATTCATAGGGCTATTACCTAGAGAAAAAAGAACATTCAAATTATGGACTTATTATTTGATATAGTTGCACCCTGTTGATTTTTTAAGTCACTTACATTTCAGCTCAGCAGTTTTCTTCCTTCACATGGCTCAGCTTGTGCTCTATTCTGTCTGATCACATCCCACCATAATACCACTTTGCCATAAGAACATAGGTGTAGCACTAACTGAATATGTCATATATATCTATTGTATATCACAGATTTAATTTAATGTTTAATTTCAATCAAAATTGTTGAGACTTCCAAGGGGGGAAAAGACTTCTGGTATTTTTTTTTCCTAAGCCAGAACTTCATGATCTTAAACACCATTGTCTGAGAAATTCAGATTAGCATTTAACAATAACATGGATACCTCATTTTTCAAATTCTGTTGTAGGCAAGTACGTTCCAGCCTTGTACCCTTTGTGCATGGGAAAACTGCCAGGGACTGACTTGTCCCTTGCTTGGCTCTGGGGATTTGTATTCCATCTGACAGATTAAAATCATAGCTATTAATATTATAGGGTTGTAGATTTACTCACCACTAAATAACTCTTGTAAGACATATTGCTCTCTCAAACAGCTTTGAATCTTAAAACTGACAAGACAACCAGCAGGTTGGGTGCTGACAGGTGTGGCGAAATTCATTATTGGTAAAAATGAAGCAGGAGGGTTTTGTTTTTCCTTTGGAGAAATTACTTTTAAAGAGGACTTGAAAAAAAGTATAACAGAAAGCATGTGATGGCTTTGACAAAAGGGGGCCACATGAATGAAACTATATAGCTGAACAAAACAAGCAGTTGCCAAACTGAGCATTGCACATGCATGTCTGCATGTACCCGTCTGTATTTACGGACACCTTCACAGTGCAGAGACACCACCGCCATTAACCGAAGCTCTGTGGGCCCTGACTGGTGACTGGATCTTTTAATAGTCATCCTGCTTTTCAGTGCACTGTAGAAATGAAAGGCGCTCTACAAACACTAACCATGGAGAGAACTATCTTGTTTTGACAGCAACTAGGTCTACTATAACAAAGCTTTCCCCCAGCTTGGTCCATGAGGGTTCCTCACAAGTATTCCCAGCGGTATTTTCCATTGTCATGATGACATCTACTGGAGGGGAGAGGGTTGAACACAGATTTCTCCGTCCAAGCATAACACTTTTAACATTGGCAGGGTTGGTGCAAATTCACATATTGAATACTACTACTGTATTGAAATGTGTGGAAAGCAATACGATGATGCTGTTATTCTAAATATTTTAAAGTCCAGCTTTCTCAAAAGACACATGATAAAAAAGTGATTAGAAGAAATGATTCAAACTTTATCTACGATGCGTAACTAAATCTATAGATTAATAGATCTTTTTAAATGGTTAGATGAAAAAAGAAATAAACTTATTAAGTATATCTTTTCTATAAGTAAAAAACAAATAAGCACTAACTTCAGAAAAATACATGTTATGGCACTTTAAAGATATGTAACTGAAACATGGGTTTTGTTAAAACAAATGAGATATTAGAAACTGGTTATGCAAAACAGCATAATTTGTAAATGAAATATACGCAGTGCTTTACATGTTAGGTTTTTAATTTTTTCTACAATAGAAATACTGTATGTTTACTATATTTTTAAATGAAAAAATGGTATATATTCTTGCTACATTTTCACCTCCTATTTGCAAACACAAATATATCTTCATATTAGCTGAAAATAAGAATCAAGAGTTAATGTTTTCTGAAGCATCTTTTGTTGGAAATCAGTGTCTGCAATTTTCTGAAATAAAGCCAGAGTAGCCAACCATTCAAGATGCTTTCTCAAAATAAAAATTCGAAGGAAAGTGCGTTTGTTTTCCTTTAAACCCATTCATTACTGCTAGACTATGGCTGCTTCTTGGCAACCTCCTCCCAGCCTGAGGAGGTCCACTGACTGCACAGGGGATAACATGTGCCAAGTCTATCTATTGTCCTCTTGTTCAATCTATTCAGTCCCTTTTCAATGGAGAGGAGCAGAGAATTATGTTGGGGCAAATGACATACAGTAGCAAGGGCTATCTGCATGCTCAGTCCATGTCTGGGATGGAGAGGGTGCATTCAGATTCTGGCTGCTGCTACTAAGTGTGTTTACAGAATAATTTCCTGGGAAAGAAGTGCACACACTGAGCCAGATTCTGCCACCAAGCAAAACAAAAAGAGTCCTGGTCAAATAAACTTGCAGTCTAACACTGCCAAAGCCAGGCTCACTGGAAACCTAAAATAAGATTTTAATTTAACAGAAGAAGGTTGTTTGTCTTCCGGGGTCTCCCTTTCCTTCTGCTGTAGCAATAGAAATAATAACAGGTGGCTGCATATAAGTGGATGGTCTGAAATTAGTGAATCCTTCAGAGAAATCACAATATACAAGGTCAGGAAATTTTTCCATATGGAGGAAATGCACTGGAATAAGACAGACACGAGGATAGAAGAGGCACATGAAGGAATTGTTACAGTTGTCATCAGTGATGAGAGAAAATGTGGTGGAAAACAAGAGGAGAAGAAATGAGATAGCTGAGGCAGGCTAGGGTGGGTATCAGCAGGGCTTTGAAGGCAAGGCCCTGGATTTTAAACTTGGCAACAGGCAAAGAAGACACACAAGGATTCAAAGTGCAAAATTAGCTCTTGCTACTGACAGCAATGGAACATAATGTAGAACAAACTGGAAAGAAGCAAAGTATGTGGCTGGTAGGCCAACAAAGAGCAACATATATTATATGTGTTGAGCAGTTGCTCAGTCTACAGATGCATAGGAAGTCTGATATGCCCTTTTTCAGACTTCCTGTGTGCACTTGTCCTGGATTTCAAGATGCCTACAAATCAGAACAGCACAGACAAAATAATATGGCAGCAGATGGCTGCTAAAAGCAGCTATCTACTGCCCAAAGTATTAGGGTTGGCAGCCTAGAAATGTGCTGTCAATGCTTGGCAGCTTATAAACGTGCTGAAAGGTACTAGTCACACAGCTGAAAGAGCACCTCTCCCCCAGTAAATAATCTACCTCCATTTAAGAAAAAAAGATGCTTCAAAAGGATTTTACAAAAGAGTTCTTCAAACAACTCCATTTAACCAATAATTAAATTAAATTATGCTTTTAGGAAACACTAAGGCCTTTCTTTGAAAGACATCCCCAAACTAGCTGGAATAGTAGTTGCAAGAACTACTAGTACATGCAAGGCAACTATTTACCACCTCCTTTCATAAAATACTACCCTTAGGGGTAGCAGGAATCTATGCATCAAAAAGAACAAGGAGATGGTAAAAGGTAAAGTCACAGATAGGGAGTAAGAAGAAGATACAAAGAGAAGCACATGCTCCAATTCTTTGAAATAGGGGAAAGGTGCCTATTAACATTGCTATGCTTGAAAATACCTCTGACCTCTCTCTGAGCACATCTCTTCCCACGTCTCAAGCCTCTATCACGCTTTTTTTGCGATGAAATATTATATTGCTTCCGCTTTTAGACAGGGCCCTATCTGCACTTTCCAGATTATTGATTATGATTCCCTTGGTTCTTCATACATAACTTCATATTCTATATTTCTATTTTCTTTAGTGACAATAGTGGCAATGAATGGCCAGCTTAAAACCTACTATCTTTTACTGGCATATAAAAGCCTTTTAGATAAAGCATATCTTTAAAAGAGTGAAGAGATGTACACAGTCTATGCATATAATTGTTACGCTTACCATCCTCTTGATCAAGGAAGACTGGATTTATTTAAATTCTTTTTGCAATCTTTCTCCTCCTGTTTCTGTCAGCTCATCTCCACAGGGAGGTTCTGACAGGTGATCTTCCCCTCCCGTGTCTTCTCAAAGGGCTTATAACTGTTTCGACTTCTTTTGATCTTCAAGGTCACAGACTGAAGTTTGCTTCTCCTTGGAGACTGCATGCAGTGTTCCTGAATCTGCTAGTTTCACCCATTATCTTTTTAAATGTGCGCTTGGCTTTTCTTATGTGGGAACCAATTACGCGTTCTTTGTTTGCTCTTCCCACAGCTTCAGACTAAGCTAGACTGAGATGGGACACTCTCCAAATTCAGCCTGTACATAAAATATTTTCCCTCAGTGATCCAGACACATATCTTTCATAGAACTGTTGCATCTCAGTGCTAAGAATTTTATTTCCTCTCTTCATTTTTGTCACCTACCCATTGTAAGTATTCCAAACCAGTCATTCATACCGCTGAGAGTCAAGATCAGACTAAACTTTATTGTGACTGCACAAAGAACATTATCAATAGACCTTGATTGCTTATGTTGTATTACGCGCATGTCAGCTTTAGAAAGTCAGCCTTAGTAATCTATAAATACTTCATTGTATAACTTAAATGAAGATTAGAACTGTGAAAATTCTTATACTATCAATTTCTCACATATACAAATGTCAGTACAGAAACTCATATTGACTAAATTAAAAGAAGAAATACTTTTTTTTTCCTGAAAGATCCTGTTTACTTATCTACCATTTCAGCACAGTGAATGCAAACTCCTTAGACAGACACAACTTAAATGGGAAGAACTGAGTGCATCTCCCATGCAGCAGCCCTGATTAGTGAATAGGATCCAGACAAGCTGACCTAATGCAGACAGAGTCTATCAGAAATAAATTCTCGTGCCAAAGGTTAAACAACTTGCTCCACTGTACTTCAGGCATGACAGCACTGTTCTAGAAGCTGGTGCAGAAGCCACTGGAGATAAGCAGCCCCTTCCCCATTCCCATTTACAGTCTCCTTTCTTCTCAGGAGAATAGAAAAAATAACTCCTTGCAATCAGTGGTGACTGTTCTTAAGCTTGAACTTTTGCACTGCTGTTTTCTGCTTAACTTAGGTCTGTGTAACTTAGGTCTGTGTAACTTAAGGTCTAAGTCAGTGGGACCAATTTTTAAGGGCTTTGAGAGATCAAGCCGGAGTGCGCTGCATCTTGCAAGACTGAGGTTATTTTGAACAGCCCTTTGAACATTATAGTGGGGCTTCTTGCTGGTCATCTAGGGTCTGTACCTCTCTGGCACGTTTCATAGTCCCTGTGTTCTGGGATATTGCCCTTCTTGGGCCCCTGTCTCCTGTGATTCCCATGTGAGATGCAAAGCTTTATTTCACCATTTACAATCTCACACATTTCCATGATGTAGTTAGTTCTTCCAGGCAGACTCTAATCTGCTTTTAGGGTGAATAGCTGCAAGAATCATTTGCATGGCACTGAAGTAGCACAGCTGCTTGAAAACACACACTAATGCTACATGGGACAGGGAAAAATATATCCATCTAAAGAAAACCTCAGGAAAAATTTAGGTGGACAAAACGTAATTGTTCCACTAAAATTCATCCAAAACCCACCATGAGTTGGACTCACTGCATTACTAAGTGGTTACATCTCTGTTGATGTCAGTGGATTTGCAGCTGTTCACAACAACATGAATTTGGCCTTGGATCTAACAGTCCTGTTGTTTGTGGAGGAGGATAGAGAAGGGTTGTTTGGTTTAGATAAAAGTGGGTCAGCAATCATGTCATAGCCCCACTCACTGCCCAGTGGAAACTGGTAACTCGCCTACTGTATCCCAGTTGTATGCATGTTACTGTGGAGATATCTACATGTTACCACTGCTGAGAAAGTGAGATATTGTAGGTCAGTGCATAACAGTTATTGTCTGGCCTTTACGTATTCACAAAGATCTTGATTAATTTGTTGGAATTACACATTATTTTCTAAAGTGATAAAAATATATGCTCTTGAAAGAGCAACAATACTGTTCCCAGCATCCTTGCCATGCTAAGGCTAGCTATCAGGTGTTAACTACTATGAGTAAATACATAATGTTGCCATGAAACTGAAAAGCCTAGATTTTGTATCAGGTTTCTGGATCTTCTGGTGGAAGAGTGCACAGCACATAGCATGAGGAAAGGCTGCTCCTGGCAACATGTACTCACTCAGCGTTGCCTGGGCTTGGAGCCAGACAGTGTCCATAACCCTATCCTATAAGTCTATCTTATAACCCTCTATCTAGTGCATCTCATAACCCTCTCTCTGCCACCCCCTCTGCCATCCCGGCTGGGGTCAGCTGCCTGTGTGCCAAAGATCCAGCGTCGAACTCTGATACGGCCCAGCTGCACAACCCTGGCTCAGACTTCTGAGGAGACCCCTGGGTTGTGACATAAAGCTGTGAGAAAGTCTGAAGGGAATAGAGCCAGGCAATACAAAGAAAGGTAAAATTACAGAGGTAGGATTGTTGAATGGGGATAGTTAAGAGCTCCAAAAGGATCCATGAGGAAAAATACTGACAAGGGAAGACATAAAACCCTAAAGGCAGGGAAACAGGGAGCTACCACTGTCACTGGAGGACTCGATGAAAGAGGACAACTCAACAATCCTGAGGGTCTGTTCCAGGAAGCAGTCAGACCAGTCCATCTCCTCTCGACTGATGCCTGTCAGGCCAGCTTCAGGTGCCTTTCTGCAGGAGGTGAGCATATGAACACCCGTAGCTTGTTAAATCCTAGCTACCTTTTATGTGCATTAGCCAATAAATAATTACTTTATACTTATAGGCTGTGTTTGTCCTGACTACAGAGTCTCTCTGCACATGGCTAAATGCCCGAACACAGTGAACCTAAGAGGGTCAGTTACAATCTACTGCAGAGCAGCTTCCTTCTGAAACTGTTAATCATTCTTTTTTTTAAATCCAGCCTCTTCCTACCTGCAAAATAAATATTTGGTCAAATGAGCATGACAAATACATCAGTGTCATTCCAAGATGATCCCTCAAAACCAGTTACTCTCAATAGCACACTGCATTAGTAACACAGGAGATCATTACTCCTTCAGCAGTCATTTGGAGTCCAGGCTCCCAGGCTCTGAAGGTCTCCTACCTCTGAGGTGTAAAAAACCTCCAAAAAGATCAGCCCAGTGGGTCACTGTGGGGAGAGGAGTTAGAGGAGCTAGGTATTTTTTCATTTTCTTCAGCTAAATGGAAAAAATTACTCAACTTGTCTGTGTAGTCCCTTCCCTTTGCTAACTAACCAGTACTTTTTAAGTTTGTAAGTTCCCTTCTAAGCCACAGATAGTGAGTAAAGTTGGGCATATCATTCATTTTTGTGCAAGCTCCATACTGACACATACTTGCTATCTCAGGGATGAAGGGAGCAATAGGAACTATTTTAGCAGGCAGGATGGAATAGCAGCAATACCAGGAGAGCATTACAGCCCCGTGGGCCTATTCTCCATCCTCATGGGGTTTCACACATTAGGTCATGCAAAACAATTTTGCTTCTCCTAAGGGAACTCTACCGTTTGCTTACAACTTGTGGGCCACTCCCTCGCACATCTGCAACAAGCAGGCTCCGACATATATTTACCCTTTCTCAAACCTTTTTGTCTCATATTACCTCTCAGAGTAGGACAGCTAAAAACTGCCAAAGGGCTGAGAAACACAGCCAGCATTAAGTCCGTGTATGAATGGAAATATGTGAAAATCTATTTTACAATAGTCTTTTTCATGATACAAAAAGGGACACAGAAAAAAACATTCCACACATAAGTATGTGAATACTACTATCTTACCCACCAAAATTCATAGTGAATTCTCCATCCACCTTCAGGTTCCCATTAGAATTAACCCTGAGAAAATATCTTTCACATTCAAACAACAAGTGTTTAAGAAGGAGCAAAAGTTTTATTAGACTTAAATGATCACAGGCTCATGCTTCTTTTCTTACTTCACATAATCCAGAACAAACCATCACTGAAATGGCATTTTAATCTTCATGTGATGATAGTTTTAGCATCAACAATTCAAAATTAATTCTTGTTGTCATTAAAAAAAAAACAGATTGCTTCTAAAGCCATTGGGCAATTATGTAAGTAACACAATACTGTTTATAATTAGATATTTTAGCTGGATATACATGACTTGGTTCCAAGGAGGTGCCTCAATTGCACATCTCTTGAGGATGACTCATACATTTTTTCCTTGAAGGCATCCCATTCCAGGCAGCATTTGAAATGGAAAAATGTGATTGTTTTTAAAAAGTATATATAGAAGTATCATCACATTGTATTACTGGGATTTAAAGGTTGTGAGTTCCTTTAAATGATGATAGAATCCAACATTAATATGAAGACAGTTCTGCTATTTCATAGTGTGGTGGTACAAAAGTTTTTAAACTGTGTCCACATAAGGGTTTTCCCCTGACGTGGGCAATCCTTCCTTCTCCTTCATGTTGGTCTTTAAATGAGAAGCAACTCATTGGCTTATTCAAGTAGAGGGGATCCAGGTATATACCTTGTTTACCTTGGAAAATGAGTAAAAAGTTGTGAATTGGAACTGTTCTTACCAACTTTTGAAATCCAACATTTGTGAGCTCGCATTGGTAGATGAGATGGCATTAACTATGTGCAACAGCTATTGTTATGCTCCTTTTCTGTACCTCAGTTTAACTTGGGGTAAAGCTCACAGAGACAAAGTTAATTCAGATAAACTCACTCCTTGGCTTCATTGCTCCTATGGCCTTAAAATACTTAAATTTAAAGCTGCTAAGGTACAAATTCACATTGAAAATATTTACATTCAAAGAGTTCAAATACAACTTTTTACTGGAGGATCAGGTAATGTTTATTATTTTGTGAAAATAAATCTATGAACTGTTGAAACCTTAGTTATGGAGAGATGGACATGCTTTCTTGCACAAAAAAGCAGTTTTATCTATTGACTGGACTACTGCACAAACAGCTCTACTACTCCCTAATTCTGTTTCCAGTTCTGATGCTAACCTACTGTGAACTTAAACAAGTTCAGACACTTAAATACATAATGTCTGAATTCTTCTACTTATGAAGTGGATTTTTTAACACTGAGAGCCATCCCCAATAGGAGCTATTTAGGTGCAGCTGATCCTTCTTCTAGGTTTCTTACAGGAAAAGACACATTCTGAAGAGGGGAAGGCAGCATTTGGAGGCTGTAGCTACTTGAAGCAAGGGCAGAATGTGCTGCAAAAAGGACAGGGCTCTCCTACTGTATGTCATCATTTTAAGGTTGTGGTATTTAAAACTCCCTGGAAAGAATGCATGTTAAAATCTTTACCAAGTAGGTGTCTACTAACTTTAAGCAATAAAATCCAGAAAGGTAGGGTTTTTTTTTTTACAATTCATTCCCCTGTGGACTTTCTTTTTTTATTATCCTATGGTTATGACCTTGCTACAAAATCTCTCTCATTAGGGCTGCTTGCTTTTCTCTCTTCTGGACAAGGAAAACTAGAGCTTTTGCACTATCCCAAAGCTCAGCAGTCAACAGACTCCACTGGCCCAGCACCTGGCAAGCTCCCACAGGTCATTTCCAAAGGGCAGCAGACTGTGCTACCGGCACACAGCAAAGCCAGCCCCAAATCCTTATACTTCAGAGACTGGCTTGCTTTGTTTTGCTGCTCTATGGATACATTATTTTAACTTGTATGATATAATTACTGAATTGGCTTGAAGACACTGACACAAATATTATTTTTTCCTTGAGGAAGGGGCAGAGAAGTGGACTGGATTAAAGGTATTGCAGACAGCATAAATATTTATCATTCTTCAGACTGGAAAAGCCAGCTTAAAGAAAAAGTCTGGAATCAGTTCCAAACATTAGCAAAAACTGAGCAGATATATTCCATCTACAGCAAATGTAAATGACATAAGAACTTTGTGCAACACATCCTGTGGCAGAATTAACTTCATCCCGCCCACTGGCTGGGGTCAGCCAAACAGGGATCCAGAGAATCCTTTTCTTTCCTTCTTGCGTTGTTTATCTGTTCCCCAAAGGAGATTATTTTCAGAATATTTACGTGCATTTGTCACAGTTCCCTCCTTTGGCTGGCTCTGACAATAAATCACTCAAGAGTTAGCTAAAATGGGAGTGTGAACAGGGGAAAAGGACCACTGCCTGACAAAAGACATGTACCAACCTGGGCTGCCAGGACAGAGCTGCACTCAGTCATTAACCCCTCATGTTCCAAAACTCACCAGGGAAATACAGATGAGCTATATTTCAACAGCAGTGTAATTAAATAACATGAAATCCAACTAGGAAGAATGCAAGATGTACATTTTCAAAAACAAGTACTGACTTGTATCAAATTTTGGATATTCAAACTGCTGTCTAAAGTTGGGCACCCTAAAAACTGAGGAAAAAACTGCTCCTGGAGCAGCCCCCCTCTCCTGTTCCTTGACACAAACTTGCTGCTTTGAAATAAGCATTACTGCTTGAATTAATACCCAGTAAAAAAATTTCAGAAAACAAAGCAGTTATATGGTCTGAAAAGGATCGCTTCAGTTGAGGCTTCACTTGCAAAATATTTTGTGGTCCAGTTTTTTCAAGAAAACCAAGGGAGGCCTGAATTTTTAATGCAAAAAAAGGAAGTAAAAAATTAATTTCCTTACATCATGAACAAGCAAATAAAGTATAAATACATTTTAGTCTCTCTTCCCTCTGACTTTAAAGTTTTAATGCAACCTACATATCTATCAGAACAGAAGATAACTTGGAATATCAACCGATGTTGCAAGCCACAGTTCAGAGAGTTTCAAGAGAATGACAGTTTCCCCTTCCATTAGCACTGAAGTCACAGGTCTAAATGATGACAGGAATAAAAAATAAAAAAATTTCATTCAGGAAAAGGAATGAGACTGTACAAAAAGCACACCTGAAATCTAGAAACAAGCAACAAGAAAGCCTTAATTCAAGACAGTAAAACAACTATTCAAACCATGAAATCAGAAGGACTTCTAATAAACTGTATGGTAGGGAGTATCCTTGCCCAGCCCAAGGAAATCATTCAAACAGAATTCCCCTCACTCTGGCACAGCTCAGAAGGAATCACAAAAGATGGGACAAAAGGTTCTTTCACGGAAAAGACAGCTGGCACCCAGTAAGAACATGTTTCTTAGAAGACAGTTAAAAATTTACCAATCAAAACCAGAATATTGATTTCAAGAAGTCTAAGTTGTCCCACTGCTCTTGAGAGTACAAGGGAAAATACACTACTTGATCTCCTTAATGGATGGGGTCAGGTGTCCTGGCTAATGTGGTGATAAGCCCATTTTCTCCCTGAAGTTCATGCCTCCCTTGAGTATCAATGCTGCGATTTGTCCTGGCCCTCTTTTTGTTGTAACACCGTAAAAATTCTTGTACGTAGCTATATGGAGAAAAAGGTCTGGGGAACATGAAGGGCAGCCTTGAGCTTTCTAAAAATCTGGGATGAGTTAAGATGAAAAGAAGTAAAAACATTACAGTTTGGAAAGTATTTTGCCACTTTGTTAGATAATATACACAAGACATACATGCAGTCCATTTCAAAGAGTCAAACCTGCTGATAATCCCTTTCTTAATAGTATCCCCAACTGAGCATCTAGTTTCATCTTCGATATCATATGTCCTTTAATCCAGTGGTGTCTGATCTGAACGCTTGTCATTGAACTTTTTGCTCTCTGCTATGACATTTTGGCTCATATTTCTCTAATCCACATAATACCAATTGATTACACATTCAAGGGGAGAAATGGTTTGAAAAGCAGTGTTCATTGAATATATCAATAGAGTCTCATCTGAGCAATCTTTCTTTCATACTGAATGTGCCAGCTCTTCTTCAGTCAATATACACTAAACAAAGCCTGTTGCCATTCCCAAGAGTCACAGTCTTCTGTTCAATTTTGTTGTTTCATCCAGGCTGTCAGCTATATTCATGACAACAGCAACATCCATCGCATCCATCAGTCATTCATGTCAGTGTAACTAGAGGGCACTCAACTTGCCACAAAAGCCATCCGAAGGCATTTGAATCTTTCACTGTACTACTACCAAAAATAGAATCATAATACTGCTAAGCATCACAATAATATTAAATCTTTTTGACAGGATCACAGTGATTTTCAAAGGAGATGGCTTGATGCAGGCAAGAAGGATTTCTCTCTCCACCTCCCGATCTCTCTGGGAGGGGAGAAGGGCTCCCCTGGGAGCCTTCATTTCATGGTGACAGCTGCACTACAAGCTGGCAAGAGACATTCTCCATCTCCAGCACAACTCTCTCCTTCTTTCCCACTTTCCTCCTCGAATTCACAACTCTCCTCAGCTTCCCTGTCTTCCCAAACATGCACACTTCACCTGCAAGTGGCAGAGGTACTGCTGGCTAGAGCAAGGGAAGGAAGGGAAGGAAGGGAGAGGCCCTGCGAGCCTCATCTGAAGGAAGGAGTGGCATGGGAGAAGGGTGAATAGGCCCAGGCCCAAGAGCAGAAGACAAAAATGCAGAATGACAGCTATATCAAGATTGTGGCACTCGCTTCCATAATGAGCCCGTATCATTGTGACAAAATCTGAAATCACATACATTCAGATTCAGAACTTTTTCTTTTAGCCTTGTTTTGTAAATCGGAAAAAAACAAGGCACAAGTGAACAGTTACTGTTTATAGACAGTATTTTACCCGTTACTAATGCTAACATAACAAAAGGGGAATTAACCTAACCCTAATGCCAAAGTAACTGAAGAGCATTCATTCTGCCCACAGAAGCAAATACACCTCAGAGCAAAAAAAAAAAAAAAAAAAAGCTATAAATATTCTGAGTTTAGTTTTCAATCCAGCAAGGAGCTTTAGATGAGTAGTACTCTGGGTTCTTCTGAATCTGTATTGCAGAACTAGGCCTTGTTAATCTTCTAAATATCAGCAGAAAACACTATTACTTATCTTGATGGAAACAGTTCCACCAGACTATGGATTAGAGATTATTCGATTAAGCAAACAATGCTCACTAAAACATTTTAGGATATACAACTGTGCTGCATAAATGAGTTTAGCGGTATTCGTTGATAGCTCAAAATGTAATCTGATACATTTTTGAAACCACAGTGAGTATGATACTGTTTGTGCCAGATCAACTATTTCCCTGTCAAGCTCATAAATAAAATAAGGAGTAATAAATGAGGAGGGATAAAATTTTTAATTTTAACCTCGGTTTGTGAATTGGAAGATAAGATAATATTAAATTGTTAATGTTTGTAGAGTGCTTCAAAATTAACATTGTGTTTGGAAGAGATGCAGCACATTATGATGCTTTCATTTGTATTACTTTATCAATTTATGCTACAAATTGCTTATTTCATTTAAATGATTTAAAATTAATTTTCAGATTTCACAAGGAAATTTCACTTCTACTTTTTTCCAATCCTCAGCTCAAATTTCTGAATAAGATAATTTGTCCCTGATATTATATTATTTTCTGCCATCTCTCCAAGATTCTGATATCTTCCTTACACTGAAATCTAGGACCTCAGTACATGTACTTTTTTCATCTTGTTGTTCTTCCTCTTCAGTTCTTCCTCTGCAGTTTTGCTTAATTACACACAGCAGTGCATGTATGTACACACACACACACAAACACACTGATGCTAACTGGTTTTCATCAAAAAAGGAATCTCATCCCAGCTAAATGGACATTTAACCTTACAAGCATTTAAATCTAAACTAAATCTAAAACTCTCTCTAAATGTAGCACCGACATTTATGCAAAGTAAATTACAGTCAAGTCAAACCTTTTTCCTAGTTCGCTTCAAAGGAGAAAAGGCTGTGGTTATTTGTGGTTTAGATACTTTCAGAGTACTTAGAGATAGATAGTATGTAGATAAACTGATAACCATTCTTATATTACCCTGTTTGCACTACACTGTCCCTGGGTTTGGCAGGGTTACTTCACCTAATGATTAGAATGATTAACATTAATATATAGAATTAGTCATTCTGTGATACCCTAGATATCCAAGGAGGTGCCTGTCACATCAACAGGCAGATAACATGATGTCCTTATCCAGATTAGGTTCAAATGAGGGGTCAACCATTCCCAAATATGGTGAGTGGTTTCAATGAGATTTCAGAACGAGGGTAATCCTGTGATCCAGGCAATCTCCATACACAGTAATGGGCAGTGTCACACAAGGCCAGGTTCTTTGGTGAGGTTTTCACTCCTTACGGCCAACGTACTACATGAACAGCTTGTGAGGGAACAGCRAGGGCCAGCTGCTCTACAAGAGAGGGTGAGCCAGGAGCGGAGCCAGGAGCAGAGCACGATACCAGGGCAGGCAGGGGCAGTGACCTCACCAACAAGCAGCCAGGATGCAGAGCAGCAAGTCAGGGTCAGGACTGGGTCCAGAGGCAGTGACCAGGGTCAGACACAGTTGGGTGGTCATCTGGCAAGTCCGCAGGGACGAGGTAGGTCCAAGGGCAAGCCAGGGAGCCCAGCCAGCAGGTGTGGGTCAGGGTCAGGATTGAGGAACTATGAGACCAGGTGCGGACACAGCTGCTACCCAACAGTGGCAAAGCACAGGTGGGGGCCAGTGGTAAAGCCGCTCCTTAAAAGTAGCTCCCAAGGGCAAGGAGAAGCAGTCCTGGCTTTCAGCTTTCTTCACAACACCTCTCATCAGTGAAGGAGCTAACCTTGAACTCAGCAAGTTAAACTCCTTAACATGATGGACTAAACTCCTAGAAGGGGAGTGCTCAGGGCTCTGACACGGCTATTTTCATGTATCCCAAACATAAAGCAGGCATCTTATGATTTTGACCTGAAATTAAAACTCCAAAGGTAGCTTCTTTACACTGCGAAATTTCAAATTGGCCAGATGCACAGTCCCAGTTTTCTCAGTTTCTCACTACGATAGAACTGCTAAGACCAGAGATAATAGGTTACTACCATGGCAAGAGAGGTGTAGCCTTCTCGTTTCTCTTTTTACTGTTATCTAATACGATATAGAAAACCAAGTGATAGCTCTGTCAATGTGACTAGCCATGTTTCAATGAAATAAAGGATAAATGTATTACAAGTACATACTAATTCTTATAACTGCACGGCAGAACCACATGATATCACACAGTGCACAAAGCACATATTATTATTATTTACCAGGTAAGAGGTAACAAGACCAAAAGAACTAATTATTTTAATTAAAACACAAAAACTCATTTTATTCCATGCACAAATGTCTCTCCCTTCAAGTCACAGTTTTTAGCTGTTTAAAAATGTGAGATCTGTCAGATTAAACCTGGAAATAGTATACAAATGTGCAAAAAAATGAAGTTTTGCTTGTCATCACTCTATTCACAAATTTAGGTCAAAAGCAACAGACAGTTTGGCCAAAGCAGTATTTTCGGAAGGCGGGGCGGACACAATCACTAAGAGGGGTGTGATTATCTTTGCTTCACATGTTTCCTTTCTCAGTCCAAATAAATGTGTCACCCTTCTACCTTATCAAAGGGAGACCAACCCAGAGGGCCTTAAAACAAGGGTTGACAGGGGCCCCCATCTGCTCGTACACACAGATGGTCAGCAACAACCCCTCCAACCCCCGAGCTGTCCCTTGAGCAATGCAGCTTCAAAACCCCTTAGATAAGGCAGGAACTGAGCCCAAATTGCTGTCTGAAAATAAACCAAATCCAAGCCTTTGCGTGAGAGGAGTGCACTCCTAACCAACAGAGGTTTGGGGCTCCTTATGTCCCAGAGCCCTGAGCTCCTTCCAGGGTAAATGAACACTGCTCATGGCATGAAATGGCGCTTTCACAGAAAACACACCAAAAAACTGTATTCTATTATCTGCACTGCAGTGTTGTTGTTGTTTTTTTTAAGCTGCCTAAGAATCAATTAGTCAGAGAGCCCTACGATGCTTACAGACCAAAGTGCCATAAGAAGAAACAAGCTCTGCCGGTCGGGAGACCAGGCCGCAGACACAGAGGACCCCCCACCATAGCGCAGTGTTCCCCCCCCCCTTCCCTCTCTCAGCGCGCGAGCCGTTGGCGCGGCCGCGCGGTGGCCAGTGCGCACGCGCGACCCGGCGCCCCCCACCGGCGGGCCAGCCCTGCCACGTGACGCGCCGAAGCCCCTCCGCTCTTTGTTTATCTCGCGCTGGGGCCGTGCGCCGGCCGATGGCGTCACGCGCCCCGCGCCGCCCCGCGCCGGACGGCCGCTTTGGCCGCGGGCACCGGCGGACGCGGAGCGCGGCGGCGGCTGCTGCTGCTGCTGCTGCTGCTGCTGCTGCTGCTCCTCCTCCTTCTCCTCCTTCTCCTCCTCCTCCTCCTAGGTCTGTGGGCGCCTGCGGCTCCCAGCGGCGGCGGGAGCCGGCGCGGCGCGGTAGCTGGCCGGCCTGGGCCCGGGCCCGGCGCATGTGCCGCGGCGGCGGTGGCGCGGCCCTGGTCTCGGCGGCGGGAGCATGGCAGCCTCGGGGGCGGAGAAGAGCAGCAAGAAGAAGACGGAGAAGAAGCTCGCGGCGCGGGAAGAGGCGAAGCTGCTGGCGAGCTTCATGGGCGTCATGAACACCATGCGGAAGCAGGTACGGCCGGCGGGGCCCGCGGGGCCCCTCGCCGCAGCCGCCAGCGGCCTGGGCTGCCCGGGGCTGCGGCTGCCGCGGGGCCGGTCCCGGCCCGAGGGGCCCCCTGAGGGGCGGCGCTGGTGCCCCGGCCGCCCGGGACCGCCCCGCCGGGCCGGCGCTGGGCGCCTGCGGGAGCCGCGCAGGGGATTCACGGTGCAGGGTGGGGGTCCCGCCGGGGCCGGCCTCCGGGGCCTGTTGGCAGCGCTGCCTTATTAAAAGATCTTACATCCCATGTGAAGGGTTTTTTTCTTTTCTTTTTTTTCTCCCCATCTTCCGAGTCTAACTCATGAATAATCTCTCTTAACGCACTTGGGAGGAAGATACCACCAAAACAAATGCTGAGAGTTTGAATGCCTGCGGCAGGCTTAGGCCGCTGTACAAGTAACTGCTGAAATACTTCCATGCAGTGGCATAACAAGCACAACAGGTTTAGATTTTACTTGCTGTGCCTTACTGCTGATGCTGAAGAGAGGGACACTGTGGACCTGCTTCCTTATCTGACATCTTGCCTATATTAGGGCAGAAGTCAGGCTGCAATTTTTTGCTGAGTTTATTCAGTTAGAAATAGTATTCACATAGCTGTTTTCCAGGAAAAAACAGAGGGGAGTAAAAAGATGGTGATGCTGAATTTTAACCTGGAACTGTTCTCTAATCAAGTTGACTGCGTACCCTCTGCAAATATTGTCAGTATAGTGAAGTAGCACCAGGAGGAGAGGGAGAACTGAAGCCACAGCTCAGTTTCACAGGTAGTATTTTGTTTCTTGCACTTCATACTGAGTATATCTGACTCTTATTAAGAAGCCAGTAGTTGCATAGGAGAGTGGATAGGTGGAGCAACCTCATTTTTAGAAATTCTGAGCTTTTGGGCTTGTCAGCTTCTTAGGTTAATAGTCCAATGATTATCAAAGATGACTCTTCTGTTTACCAGTAGAGCAACAGTGGTAACCAAAATCATAATTATGCAAGTAGATTTCCATTGAACTGTCGGAACTGAAAGAACTGCTGCAAGATGTTTTTTCCTCTTAAAAAGCTCAAACTTAAAGGTGTGATACAAGAGCAGAAGAATGGTCTTTGTAACTCCCTGGGCATAAAGAAATCTTTCTCCTCCTCAGAGGAACTGGTGTGATATGGAGCCAGAATCAAAGCTGACTCTAGAACTGAATGTTCTAGAACAGATGGGGGCTTCCTGCATGACACTGTCACATGCTATGTCTTGTACAATTTATCTACTCATCTCCCAGTATTAGTCTTGCCAAAGGCTCAGTCTGGTTTTTATTAGTGTGTATGCTGGCAGTATGGGTCGTGGCCTAGCAAGTGATACCAGAATGGTGATTCTGCTTTTGTCCATCGCATTGTCCCTGTTCTTCTCTCACTAATGTGCCATCCGTTTGTGTACACAAAACATGCCATCTGACTAAGCTCCTATGTATGGAAAAACAAATTGGTTTAAATTAAATATTTGTGATGATTTCTGGTAATGGAGTGCAAAGAGGTACACAGAGACATAAGCCTGTGATCCACTTCCTGTATGTGGGTTTTGTTTCTGTTTATTTGGGTAAACATACTCCAAGGTGTAGCTGGGTTCGTAACTCAGCTATTCATAATTTAGCTCACACTCCTGTATTTGCTGACAAGGGGATGCTAGATCCTGTTATACTTTGAGCAGATAGAGGAAATATGACCCTCTTTCAGATGCATGTACAGCCATTAGCACAAGGAAATTCCAGTTCTTGACTATGTCTCTGCTCCAATAACATGGCACCGTGTTGTTCTGACCTGGTCATTCAGTATAGCAGAGTGCCAGCTCTGATCTAGTTACGAGTGACTCTAAGCAGAGAGAGAGAATCAAACTTAACTGCTGTGAAATCTGTGTGTGCTTTTGGTTGTCTTGAAAGCTGGCGCACCAGGGCAGCATCTGCTGCTTCAAATTTGCCTGCCACTGGAGTTTCCTAAAAACTTCCAAGCAGACCTCAGATGGTGGCTTCAGCCCACCCAAACTTAGTCTTCACCACTCCAGAAATTCTCACATAGTTCATGACATCCTTGATCCTTTCAGGAGTTGTTTGTAGGAGAGGGTTAGCTATTAGTGGGAGGGAGAGGGAGGGAGATGATATAGGATAAAAATAGGAAGTCAGCTGGAACCAGAGGAAAATGTACTAGTTCAGCAGACTAGCTGTGCTGAAATTTAAGAGGATTTATAGACAGCTCTTCTTGTACATTGATAAGTCAAGAACTGTGCTGTGGTTATAAAACCTAAGTGTGCTATGAGTTAAAACTTTTTCCTTTGGTGGAAATATATAATGCTACATATGCACGTTGCTTTATCTGCCTTTGTTTAATGCTCTAGAAAAATGGGCTGAAAGCCCAGGAAAATGGGTTTGAAAGTACAGCTAACTTTAAAGAGGCTGTGTAAACTGATCTAGAGATGGCCTCCCAGCATAGGGGATTTTAAAGTAAACTGGGTATGCATGCACTTAATACTGGTGAGACAGGTGAAATATTGCAGGCGAGTACATTTACTTCATAGAGAACTTCTTGCTAATCTCCATAATAAGACAGTACATATCCTTGTGGATTTTGCTGAGCTATTTGACAGCATGTGCGTAAATGCTTTTTGTGACCTTGTAGCTGGGTGGAGACCAGCCAGGAGTGTAGTAATTAAGGATAAAAATGGGACAGAGATGCAAGGTGTCACTGGACCTGTTATTCAGAAGATGCAACGCCCTAATGCAGACTTGCGCTGGGGTGTGTCCTATGGCTGATGCAACACAGGTCACTTGTTGGCTCATTGAAGCTACTGACTGATACACCTGGGTCCTGCAAGAAAGAAGTACAGCAATTCTCAGAAAGAACAGTAGTTGAAATAGAGCAGTTATAGCCAGACATCGCAGAAGACAAAATGAAAAAGATGAGGATAAAGTCTGTTTTGTTTGACAGATATTTTTTTCCACATCCAGAGAGATCTTAGAATGTCCTAGATACTTCAAATACTGAGATGTGTGATTTCAAAAGGCACTAAACACACTTAGAAGCACAGCATGGAATACAGCAGCAGTTGCAAGTCTGAGTGAAGTTCGCCCACGTAGTTTTGCAGTATCTTGTACTGCTAGTTTTCAACACTTGTTTTGAACAAGATGTGCTAGGAATTTCAGCTTTAAAAAATTCCCTTTAGCTTTTCTCACAGGGTCTTTGATTATTTTTTTTAATGTTAATTCAATCTTAAATGGTTTAAAGCCATGGATGTATAAAGAAGGTTGGTTTCCTTCCTTCTGTCTCCCCCCGCAATGTATACCTGTAATTCAAACAATTTTTTTTAAATATGTGTTACTGTTGTGTATTTTGTCCAGCAAGTGCTTCTGATGAGTGTCCTTTCCTTTAAGGGCCTAAAAATTACCAAATGAAAGTTTTTCTTTAGTTTATTTAAAAGACTTTTGGCTGTTGGCTGTATATCTGGACTATCTACCTTGTGAGTTGTGCTTGGATAATATTGTCTACATGTGGAAAAAATTGTAACACTGCTCTGTTCAAGTGTTTTTTCCTCCCACAATAGAAATGCTCTTCTTCTGTGGTTAGTTTTGGGATTGGTTTTGGCAGGTGTTTCCAAAATAGTTCCACGAACTGTTGATAGTAGAAAAATGATAGTAGAAAATGGAGTCCTGTTTTTAGGAAGCAGTGCTGCCCAGTTCTTCTTTCTCAGTAAGAGGATTTCTCAAGTAACTGCAGTATGGTGTGCTTTTAGGTCAGTCAATATGTTCTTAAAGGGATATCATTTTAAAATCTATTCAAACAATGTGGTTTTTACCCCAGTCCATTACTTTTGCCTAATGTCTTCCAACTTGTAAGCTGTCACTTTCCTTCCTCTTACTGCCTGACTGTTCAAGTGTGAGAAACTGATTACATACAAATGGTGAACAAGTGAGGAATAAAAATATTTGTTTGTCTGAAAGCTAACTAGTTGTTAATTAGATGTGACCAGTCAAGCACTTCTACCTAAAAGTAGTATTTTTAGGATATCTTTCTCTTTAAAATGTTCCACTGAATGCTTTGAATCTGGTCATCATTTTCACTCTGGTTGGGTAATATGATAGTTGTCATGAGATACGCGGTTCCTGTGTGTTTTATACAAATCAGCAGCTGAGTAGGGATGAGAGCTCCTAATGTAAATGCAGCCCCTGTTAGATGCTGCAGAGTCTAGGCTATAGGAAGTTGATACAAATGCCACAAGAAAAGCTTTAGTCAGAGCTCATGTCTTGTTAGTGACCAGCCTTAAGATGCAAGTTCATAGGAAAACTGAAGCTCACTAGTTCTTCAGGTTACTGAGCTTACTTTTTTATTTTCTGATCTTTTTATTACGTGATAAGCTGTTATGAGTTAATGTGGAGTAAGAAAGCAATGGATTTCTATAACCTGTTTTTAGAAGAATATTCTTGAAAGTGTTTCTGAAATGCTGATCTGTGTGTTTTGTTTTGTTTTCCCCCTCTCTAATTTAGAAGACTCTCTGTGATGTCATTCTTATGGTTCAGGAAAGAAAGATTCCAGCTCACCGTGTTGTGCTTGCCTCAGCCAGCCACTTCTTTAACTTGATGTTTACTAGTAAGTCTTTTCAAAATTGATTAACTCTTGTAGGCTTTTATGTCCATGTCCTCTTAGACTTGCAGCTAATGAGCTGTTTATTCTATAAAAATAATTAGAGGGATGAATGTAAGTGTAGATTTCCTCAGTTTGTATCTTTTTTCCATTCATCTCTGTTCACCCTTCCTTTCATTTTCTTTTTATCTCTCATGATTAAATCAGTGTGGTTACTACATATGCAAGTCCTTTTCTTCTTTGGGGCTCATACACTGTATTAGTTAGTCTCCCTTCTCTAACCTGCTATTTGGGAGTCTAACTTATGCCTTCCTATCTCTTCCCACCATTAGGCACTTCCACATACAAAGCAGGCTTTCAGAAATAGAAATGTTCTTGAATTTGTACTGTCTTTATAAATTCAGGTATTTAGGGTCTATGTTACAAGTTATGGGTAAGACATACAAAAGTAAAATCATTGTGCTAGAGTAAAATAACTATGTTTTCTATTGGCCAACATGTAATTATCTGCGGGTGGCTTAACAGTGCTGTGACTGGGTGTAGAGAGGTCTGATCTGGCTGTATATTATCAGCTTGAATATGGAAATAGTTTTTGACAGCGCAATGTGAGCTTCCTGTCTTTGGCAATGCTAGCTTGGCAGTCTCTACACTATAGCCAATAGCATCTCTGACCTTTTAAATACATTTTATAGCATAATTTTCATACTGCAACCTCCCCCGCTAGTTATCGTGGTTGTCCCACTGCTTCCTGCCCTCCCTGACTCCTGTTAGTAATCCTGGGAAAACAGAAATTGGCTGTGTGCGGTTTTTAGCAGGTTTGATCACTTTATTTTGTACTCTTTGCAAAATCTACAATAACTGGAGTGACTTACTGATGTAGTTTGTCTGTTACTCTATTTGCAGCAAATATGCTTGAATCAAAGTCCTTTGAAGTGGAGCTAAAAGATGCAGAACCTGACATTATTGAACAGCTTGTGGAGTTTGCGTATACTGCAAGGTAGTTTGTTATTTAAAACTGCTTGACATTTTTGCTAGGAAGTCTGCCAAGTGTAAATGATAAAATCTTAAAATAATGCTTTTGTAATTCACTATTACAATACTTTAAAGTCTGATGTGACTAGACCTTCTCTATCTTCCTCCCCTTTTTCCCCTTTATTTGAAAAGGGATGCTCACACTGCTTAATTTAGTTAGTAGAGCTTCCTGTTGACTAAAGTGAGTGGTAGTTGCCTCTAGAAAGCAACTCTAAGAACTTTAGGCTTCTGACTACAGGGTTGGAGTCGAATGATATTTCCCATTGCTCTGGAATTCAGGCCCTTGTTGATATCAGCAGGGGTTTTCTTTATGACCATAGTAGCTAGCACAGAGAAACACTTTCTGGAGTTATACCTTCATCTCTGGACAGGCTAGGACTGTTCTCTGTGAACTGCATTTCCCTTCTGTCTGAGGTTGCCCATGTGTTTAGTTGCCTGCAGTGCTGTTTAAAAGCAGAGTGTTTATACAGAGCTTGTTCAGATGACTAGGGTTGTGGACAGGCCTTTGCAACAAGCTCTCATGCTTGGTGGATGGCAGTCCCTTCATCTTTGTACTGATAGGATTAACTCTTCTTAGGAAGGCTTTCTCCTTTCTTTGAGAGGAATCTTGCTGTGTGCTCCCCCTGCAGTGAGAGACTGCTTATGTCAGCACCCTGGCCGCACTCTTGCCCCTGCTGGAGCCCAAATCCTTGTCTGTGGGCTCTGGACCTTCTATTGAGATGTGCTGCTAAACTGGCTTTTCTGCTTGTGCACTCCAGGCAAATCAGCCAGAGCAGTCTTGACAACGAGTTTAGACGGATCTTGCTGAGGCTAGTTTGGGAATAGGAGACTGTCAGAAAAAGTTCTGTTCCTTCTCTTTTGTGAAAATAGTTAATCATACAAGTCAAAGCGATAGTACTATATTTGGACTGTCTGCAAATGGCCTGTGTTTAAGGCTTAGTCTTTAGAATCTAGACCTGTTGACTTCCTGCCCTCCCTCAGTAAAATATCTAAAATTAAAGCAGTTTGTAAATTAAAGCAGCTTGGAAAGACCATCGTCTTAAGCTTATGTGGAGAGAAGAATGATTGAGGAAATAACAGTGAAATAATTTTGCCATTTATGTAAATTGGTTTAAGTGAGTTTTTTGACTACAACAAAATAGGTAGTTTTAGTGATACTAATTTTGCACCTTCTGTTTTGCAGAATTTCTGTTAACAGCAATAATGTACAGTCTTTACTAGATGCAGCAAACCAATATCAAATTGAACCTGTGAAAAAAATGTGCGTGGATTTTTTGAAAGAGCAAGTTGATGCTTCAAATTGTCTTGGTAAGAGAAATGCAGACTTAAAAAAAAAAAAAAAAAAAAAAATCTTTTCTTAAACTTGACTGTTCTTGAAAAATGAATAGTCTCTTCTAAAAGACAGTAAGATTTTGATAAATGAGGACACATCAAAATCATTAAATCATAAATGTGAATGGTTGTCACTGGTATAAGCAAAACAGTCTGGCAGCTGCCTTTGCCGGTATCAGGGTCTGCTGATTTTAAGGCTCATCCCAGCCTGGCAGCACAATCTGGAGCTTCTTGCATGTTTGAGGTTCTTAGTTGTTTAGTAAGGTGGAGCTTTCAGTTGTTACCGGACTTGGAGATGGAATTTGACACAGTTGTAATGTCTCCAAAACTAGCATATCTTCTAAAAGTATGAACAGGATAAGTTTAGATTACTTTTGTTTTTAATTGCACCTTCTTTTGACTGAAATACTAAAAATCTACCCATGTCATCTAGTCAGGTGTCTGATATTTATTATGCTCTGTAGCCTTAATGTGAACTCCATGTTACAAAACAATGAGTAGACCTCGGTGCTTATTGATGCTCTTCAAGATCTGCAGCACCTTGTCTTTAACCTCTGATTAAATGCGTGTAAAGGGGTTTTTGTTGACATTTACCATGTAATTCTTCTAGTGACATCTCAGTCAGATGTTTTAGATGTTTATAATAGCAATAGGAATGTTTTGCAGAGTATCTGAATTATAATGATTCGGCTGACACTTCAGTGCAGTACAACTGTGGCCCTGAGACACTGCTGGCAGGAAGACATTATCTCCTAAGGAGAGTGTCACTTATGCTTGCTTTGAGGCATATTCAAACCTCTTGTTAAATAGAAAATTAATTACACTCTAACACTTGCATACTTTGTAGCTAATTTATGCCAAAAAGGGAGATCAAGGTTAAATGAAGTTTTCCTCAAGATGTTGTTTACAAGTTGAAATCTGTTCTGGTTGCAGACTCATAGGCAAGCCCACAGTTTATTTTAAATATATATATAATTTGAAAGAAGTCATGGCTTATTTTGAATCTCTTGAAATTTTGTCAAGCTTTTCTGTTTTTCTTCTGGAAAGCAGGTCATACACTTTCATTTTGATCATTGTAGTTTGTGTTTTACTATTTAGGGCAGTTTGATCTAGTTGCAGACCTGTGGGCTGCATTTGGCTAGTGGTTTGCTTTCATCCAACCTGCCATCTCCTCCCTAGAAGGAGGAGGGGAAGGACTGTAGTGAGCTGAGCAACAGTCGCTGCTGGATAGCTGTGCTGACTTTCTCCTGCTTATACCTGGTTACTAATGGAAAATTCAGAAACAATAGTTTTCAGTAGTGATTGTTATTTATACCCCTATGCCAACATGCAGCAGTATCAACTTGACTTTTTTGTGTTGGCCTGCAGCAGATTTTGCTATCTACACAAAATCCTTGTTCACTATGGCTGTTGCAGGAACTGGGCTTGGCTGGTGACTGCTGCTGCATGAGCAGCTTAGGGGAGGTCAGTAAAACTTGGGTCCAGTCTCTCAAGCTGCTGTGGTTACTGTATTGTTGTAGTATGGCTCAGACCTAGTTAATGTACTGTTGTTGCCTGCTTTGTAATGGGGAGAGAAATAGTGAGGAAACAGTACTGGACAAACAATTAATATAGCAAGTGCTACAGGCTTGACTCTATAATTAGTTTGTAGCGGTAGGATCAGAAGTTTGTGCTTGTCTTAGTTTGTCTTGACTTGCAGTTGAGTTATAACAGCATGTCATAATAATAAAGAAAAACACAGAAAACACGGTTAGAAATATTAAATTGGGATTATAAGCATCTCTGACATTATAGTATTTTTATTCTATTTGAATATATTAAAAGTAATTGCAGTTCAAGCTTTGGAAAGTTTTTTTTCTTAATTTTTCTTTCCTTCATTAGGTATAAGTGTGTTAGCAGAATGCCTAGACTGTCCAGAACTGAAAGCCACTGCAGATGACTTTATCCATCAGCATTTTACTGAAGTTTACAAGACAGATGAGTTTCTTCAGCTTGATGTTAAGCGTGTGACACATCTTCTGAACCAAGATACGTTGACTGTGAGGGCAGAAGACCAGGTGAGACCCCAGTTTCATAGTAAGAGGTCTGTCTCTTCTATCAGTTAAGAACATTGAATTTCACCCCCCCCCTTTTTTTAATCAAAAGCTGGTTCAAAGTGTCTCACTTCTGATGTTTCTGCAGTGCACATAATGCATGCTGAATTGTAGACTAAGAGGCGCACCCTAGCTTGGTTAAAACCCTGTATTAATGAATATCTGCATTTCAGGTGTGGGTATTATATGGGTAGTTTCAGCAAACCAGAAAGAAGTCATAAAGGGAATAAGCAAAACAGTTTCCTTTTTTCAGGTAGCTATAGGGCTTCTGATTCTGTAGTGCATGAGCTGAATTAAGTTTCATGTATAACAGCTCCCAAACTGGGGTTCATGCACTATCTGTGGAAGTGAACTACTTCAAAGTGCTAAGCAAACTGTACCTTAACAGCTGCATGGCTTTTCCCAAGTATGATCTTAGCCCATTTCAGAGCAAGGAGTTGCTGCTGCTGGGAACATGTGCGTACACAAATTAAGTGTGGGAGACTGTGGGGCTGAGCAACAAGGTGGATAAAACAGTCAAGAAAGCTAGGTTATGTTGACAGTGATGGATTGATGTAAGTCCTTATTTAGGGAGTGGATACAAAAAAGTTTAGGTGGCTGAAAGGAGCCTGAAGTTTCTTTCATTTAAGAGTCATAACACATGGTAGAAGTTACATTCCCAGCTGTCCCATTGGGAAAGCTGGATTTGGCATGCCACAGATCTGAGTGCTTGCTTGCCAGCTTGTTCTTCCTGCCACATGAAAACAGGAAGAATATAGGCAGTCTGCACTACAGCCCAAAGGGGTGATTGTAAGACGGGGCTAGTTGCTGGATACTTCCTGAAGTTCTCAGTCACATTTGTTGAAACCATACTGGAATCTTGTCTTTCTAGCTGTGCTGTTCTTGTGCTTGAGTTTACCTTGGCTTGGGTATGTTGTCATGAGTTGGCTCACACCTTTGAAGTGCAACAGAGGGATCTCGTAATCAAGTTCCTATCAAGATGGCATGTGTGTGCTTTGAAACAGGTGGCTGACTGAAGTTTAGCCAGATGCATAGGCTCCAAAATTAATGCATTTTCTTCGATGCATCTGTTGCAGTAAAAACCTTCCATGAAAATAAGATTACTGGGGGAGGGAGATAATCTCAGGTGACAAGAATATGATAGTTGG
Source organism: Apteryx rowi (assembly GCF_003343035.1). Lineage (NCBI taxonomy): Eukaryota > Metazoa > Chordata > Aves > Apterygiformes > Apterygidae > Apteryx > Apteryx rowi. The sequence continues at coordinate 147,997 of NW_020450866.1, forward strand.
GACTAGCTGTTAAATATGAATGAGTTAAGTCATAGTTCAAAATTCTTGCCATGTGCTGGGAAAAGTTCAGACCAGAGGGTAACATTCTCAAAACTAGAAAATTTTCATGCTTTGTTAGCTTGCAGCCAAAACTACACTTTGTAATTTAAGCTCTGTTGATAAGGTAAATGGCATGCTTCAATGCAGCAGCAGTGGTTTAAAAATATATATGTGTAGGTAGAACAGCATGATTAAAAATCCTGTAGGAAAGTGGCAGTGTAGAATTTGAAATTGCAGAAGATGGCTAGTGATACCAAAGAAACCTTATTTCTAAGCAATACTGCTAGAAAGTTGACATATACTCTGTAATTTTTGTATTGGTGTAGAGCATATTTAAACTTAGTTTAAAAAAAGGTAGTTTTAATTACTAGCTATCTTATTTTTCCTCTATGCTAATAATGTTCCTATTGATAAATGGATACAATGTTTCTGTCCCAATCATTAATCTGCTGAATTTCCTTAGCTGATAGAATTTAGCCTTAGATCCATTTTTTTTCTTTACTCTCCCTTACTTTGTGGCCATTTTGCAGGATTAAAGCTGGGGTGGTTTAGCAGTCCTTCTCGATAACTTGTAATGTGGAAAAACATTTAATGGCAGAATTAATCTCAGTTACTTGCAACTGATCACTATGATGAATTTCAGCTACAAGGAGTAGCTACTGACTGTGTGATTACTTGTGAAGAAGATAGTGCTGTCTTTGAAATGGTTGTGTATTAGAGAAGCTTTCTCTGATTGAATGCAGCATTGAGGTATCTTGGTAGATATGTAATACTGGACTTTCTCATCCATTTCCTCCTGACCCAGAGGAACATCAACAGAGGAGGTTTCTTTGTTACTTTCCTGTCCTGTTGCCTAACCCCCAGTAAAACCCACATCCTTTCCCTTAAATAGGAGATGGAGGGGAGACTCACTCAGTATGAATAAATTTATAATAATCTGCACCTAAAAATTTTAAGATGCCTTTGGAACTCCATCACTATGACCTGATAAGGGAAGCAGGTCATCAGCTCAGGAGACTATAAAGCGGAAGCTGCTGCAACATTTCTGGTGAAATATCACCTGTTTTTTGACACTGAACCCAAAGCATGTTAGTCTTAACAGGGTGCAGGAGTTACCCAAATAAATATGAATTGCTGGATCAGGCTTTCTGTTTGAAAAGAGGTAAAATGGCAGTAGAAATTTTAATGAACAAGGTTTGTAGATGGGTTTTTACTCTGTGGTTGTGTATTTGTTTTATTCAATGTCTGAGTGTTGTCTTTTTATTAAGATGGTTGTGTTGGCACTTCTAGTGAAATCCCCACATACTGAAATATTAATATAGGTTAATTTCCAACAGGCAGAAGAATAGTTTTGGAACATCAAGGTTTTGTTATCTGTCTTAGTGTGTGGTGATACATCTTGTGCTTTTCCTTCTCTTTTGCTTAAGGTTTACGACGCAGCAGTCAGATGGCTGAAGTATGATGAGCCGAATCGCCAGCCGTACATGGTTGACATTCTTGCTAAAGTCCGATTTCCTCTCATATCAAAGAACTTCTTAAGTAAAACAGTTCAGGCTGAACCGCTTATTCAGGATAACCCAGAATGCCTTAAAATGGTGATCAGTAAGTTGACCTTTAGTAGAAACCTTTGTTCTATGTAATTTTAAAATACTGTGGAACTTAAATAATTTTTGAAAATTGCTTACTTTAAACTAATATGCCATGACAATATTTTTGCATTAAATTCATCTACAACTCTGTTCCCTCTAGGATGTTGCTTTTAGTTGGAAGTAGATTAGCAGCTTGTCATGTAGATGGCAGCCATTCTTATTTAATAGTGATAAAGAGGAAAGAAAAGAAAGTCACTAGTGAATGATTTCAACTTCATGATAAGTAATGAAATGGGATTTTTGTCATGAGTTGTTAGAATAATTGGAAGGGTTAGTGCATATTTGGGACAGGATAGTAACTTTAATATTGTTCAGATATAAATTAATAAGAAATGTTTTTTGTCAAAATTTTGATATTATAAAGCTACCCTATGTAACTCAAGAAGGCGAAGTCTATGCTGCGCTATTTTCATCTCTAATGTACATTGACAGTTGAGACCTGACAGCTGCATTCTGAAAGTGCTGAAAAAAAATCGCAGGGATGAGATGTATTTCTTTAAATGACAAAAGGGAACAAGCTTCCCCCCACACACACCCTCCCTTTTTTGACCATTTTTGAAATTTTACTATATACAAAAGAAATGCCCAGATACTGATAGATATTCTGGAAGAAAAAGAACAAAATTTGTTCCAATAGCAGTTGACAAGTCAACTTTGTTTTAGGGTAGTTCTAAAAAGTGCATGCAACAGTTTTCCTGCAGTCAATGAGTAAGATTCAAATTAACTTATATGTTGGTAAGTATCTGCTAACCTTCCCCATATCAATCATACTTCTGGCATGACAGAGAACTGGGTGCAGGGTTTAAGAAATAAATGTGTTTTGTGTGTGTTCATGTTCTGGGTTTTTTTGTGACTTGTAATGTCGCTAGTATTTTTGCATGCTTTGGAATGTTTTTTAGGAAAAATGATTAAGTTTTCTTTCTTACAGTAATTGTAACTGTAGTATTTTGCATTGTCAAGGTAAGAGCAAAAGTGAGGGGCTTTAATGGGATGCAATGTGCTAGAGATGCCTTCCAGATTAACCAGAAACCGCAAAAAGAATTGGTGACTCCTCATTGCATTCAAATTCCTTTCAAATTTATATTTTCCTCTTTAGGCTTCCCAGCTCTGCCATTTTTCCTTTTCTTTGTGTGTACTTTCTTCTGCTAGTTTCAATCTGTCAACTTTAACTGTGTGGTAACATCAGCTAATTGGTGATAAATTAGTATATAACATTTAAGTCAGTCCATATCCATATCCTGTTTCCACAGAGAGTAGGAATTTTGAAATGGGGTGTAAATCTGGATGTATGCTCCCATCCTTGTGTGCATTTTAAAAAAATGTTTTTAAACTGGGTAGTTGTAAAGTAGAAGCTTCATTCCCCTCTCTTCCCCATCCTTCCCTCTGAAACATCCCTTTCTGTGTATGAGCTGCACTGGATCTAGAACTGTTGTTTTCCTGCTAGGTGGGATGCGATACCATCTACTCTCCCCAGAAGACAGAGAAGAGCTAGTGGAAGGTACACGGCCAAGAAGAAAAAAACACGATTATCGCATTGCTTTGTTTGGAGGCTCACAGCCCCAGTCCTGCAGATATTTTAATCCAAAGGTAATCGTTACCTCAGAATGCTTTAAGATTCACTGTTTGTAATCTGTGTGTGTTTTATTTGCTGACTGATATTAACTAAGACCTAAAGATCTACAAAGTGGTACGGGGAAGGATGTGTTTCATGCCTCTTGGGTATACAGTTAGGAGGGTGTAGTTAATTAGATGCTTTCAAATCTATGTACCTAGATGTAATACTTGCTTTTGATTAGAATGATCACGTGTTTGTTTATTGGCAGTATGAGAGTTATGATAAATCCATCTGGGTCAATAATTGATTGGTATGTGCATGCCACAGCTGGAAATAGATGAATAAAAGGTCACATAAGCATCAAGTGATCAGTTAAGAATATCTAAAAGTCTGTATGCATGTGCATGCACATATGTGTTTGGAGAATAACTCAAGGCAGCTTTTCTTTTGACATAAGTTAAAATATTGGCTTGTATAATAGTGTAGGACCCCATTTTAGAATACAAAGATTTTAGGTTTTGTTTGTTTTGGTGTATTTATTATAAATATGTAGTTGCTTCTAAATCCCAATGGTTCATGTTTCCTTAGTTCTTAAGAGTATATAAGGAGAGGAATGGGGAACAAAGTATTCTAGAACTGGAAAAAAGTGAGTTTCTGCAATGAAAACCTTAGAGAGAGGCAGCTTAGAGCAAGCAAGCTTAGGCTGAAATTTGTTTCCGTTTTTCCTGAATAAAATTAAGCCCAAATGTACAGGAAAGGAGTATATTTGGGCTATGCGTACTAGATTGTCTGGAATCCTTAGTTGCTTGTAGAGGGATTATCCATCCTCCCTTTTACCAGATAAGCACATGCAAGAATACAGAAATAAATTGCTACCTAAATATTAGGGGACTCTGATAAGGTATGGAATTACTTACCTGTAATATTTTGTTGCAGAAATTCTGGTTGTTTTAACTCAGCATATTAAATGCTTGTTACAATTTCAAACAGTTTTCTGTGTTATCTGTGTGAACTGTGCAATCAATGTGATGCCATAAAATCCAATTCAGAATTAATGAGCCCTTAGGATATGTTTTGGACCCATCTGGTATGAATTCACAGTCCTTTATTCAAGACAAAATTGAAGCTACCTTTCTTTGAGCACCATTTAAGTCTGAAAAACATTACCAGCTTTGCTGTCTTAGTTTGAGACACTCTTAACTTGTATTTGTAATAGGAATTCCAGATTTCTTAAAAAATAAACACCTGTACCTTCATACACATACTCAAGTGAGACATACAAATATTGCTCTGAGTGGTGGTGGGGAACAGAGCAGATAACTTTTTTTTCCTGAAGTGAAACAATAATTTTTTTTTGCTTTGAAAGGTAAGCTCCAAGTTGGAAGTCTTTGATCAGGGCATCCATCCACTTCAAACAGTTATTTGTTTTTGGCATTTTAGCAGATTGTAATTCACCCAATATGCTCTGACCTTTCTTTTATTAGAACAAAATTAGATCAAAGTGGTATTTTCTCCTAATCTCCAGTTAGGTATGTTGGAACAAAGCTATTCTAAGACAGGATGGAAACTAGCTTTGAGAATTATTGCCCCAGCCATTGACTGGCAGTGGTATTATCTTAGCATAGAGTCCATGCAGTCTCTTTGCCAACCTGACTGGCAAAAGGTTAGATTCCACGGTAAGTGCCTAATGTCCGTGGTAGTTGGAACTCAGGAGATGGGGCAGTTGTTCCATCATTCATTATGAACTAATATAAAATCCCTCAGTTATCACCATATATCTTTTTGAAGACTTAACCTTGTTTGAAAAAAATAATCTGGGTGAACATAGAGCAGGGAGCAACAGGCAAAGACTTACAGCTCAAAGGAAAATTATGTATGCAGTTAGATGGTCTTCAGTCAGACCTAAGCTATAATATTACAGTGGAATCTGCTTTGTGCCTGAAAAGTGACTGTGTCTACATAGGTCCCCATAAAGCCTTATGGGATAAAATTGTCTTTTTTTTTCTTGTACCATTTGCTCTGGCATAACACCAAAAAAGAATTGAGTTCAGAAGGAGTTTTGCAGAACTGACTCTTGATCAAGCTTTATGGCCTTGCATGTGGAATAATGGGGGGTGGGGGGTGGCAGGGAGAAGGAAAAAAGTAAGTAATTGGAGATCTAGATCCTAATATCATGCCTTCCTTGAATATTCTGCTAGTTCAAAATATTATATGCTTATATGCTTCCTTTGGGTTTTTAGCTAGCATGTCATGTGTTGTTGAATAGCTTTTATTTACTTTATCTCCAGCTCTAAGTTATTTAAAACTCCTTTTCAGGATGTTTTCCTAGAGTATCTGAGTTTGATCTTTAATAAGCTGTAGCAGTAACTTCTAAATACTACAAATCAGAGCCCCTGTGAGATTAGCATCCTGTGCATGTGAAATAAGCGTGGGATTTAAGGTTCCAGCTCTGCAGAGACTACATCACATGTTTAACTGACTTGATTTAGTCTCCTTAAAAGATAATAGGATTGTCACAGTGCATAAAATAAAGCTTGTGTATATACTTTTGCAGGATTTGGACCTTGGGAAAGAATGAAAATTTTGTTTTGTTACCTGCTAAACTGGCTGAATAGCAACCTAGTCCTTCACTTTTAATTTTATTTAAATTATTAAATTTAGTTCAGTTATTCTTATACATCAGTTAAACAGCTTAAAACAAATGTAGGCTATATTTCTTCTAAAAAATATATTTTCTCAATGTTATGAGTGACATAATCTCAGGGTTCCCACAATAAAACTAGTTCAAAATTTTTTCTAGTTCTCACTATGGTTGCTTTGCACATAAAATCAGTCTCTGCTGTAATGCTGATTTTCATTTCCTCGTTTGTCAAAAAAAAAAGTTCAAATAAGAATGGATTGGATAGGCTCTGTTATTTGTTGAGACTGTTAACATTGTTTTAGGTCTGTATTTGTTTTCCTTGTTGCATTGTAACTGATACTTCTATTGACGCATTTACTTCAGCAAAAGAGCAAAATGGTGCAGCAGGACAGATGCAGACTGGGGCATAAAACTCCTGTGGAGCACACTGGCACCATGTTGAATTAGAGGTGTTTTCAGGATCATGCTAGAAAGTCCTATTTGTGGTGGCAGGGAGCATTATCTTGTTGGTTTTGTTTTGTTGTTGTTTTTTTTTCCACAGAATGCAGAAAGGAACTTTTTTTTTCCCCAATTTGGGAAAAAGATTTTTTTTTTCCTCCCCCTTATTCTTGATAAAAGTTTATATATGACTTTATGGGATTTTGAGGCAGCCATATGCTAACTCTTTTGAAATTCTTGTGCTGTCTCTAGTGACAAGAAATAACTAGAAGTTTTAACTTTTTAAACAGTGTAAAATCCAGCAATGGCAAGTAATACTTAACTCAATGCCTGGCATTGCTTTTTCTTGATTATTAAGGGAACAAGCATGCCTTTTATGAGGAGATAAAGAGCTGTAGTCAGTAAGCTGTTGGTGGCAAATTTGTCCTTGTTAGGCATGTGTGCTGTTTTCCTTGACAAACTTGGAGGGGGGGGGGACAACAAGTGAAATTAAAGAAAAAGTTTTAAACAAAAGGAAGTACATGGTACATGATACACATGGAATTCTTGCCACAGGGTATTGTGGCTCCCAGGAGTTCAGATAATTTAAATAGGTGATTAAATAAATTCATGAAAGAAAAAAACACTTTCAGGAGCTCCTAATTACAAGGATACGGTTTCTGGCTCTGGTATCCTGCATCACAAATTGTTGGAAACTGAGCTCAGCAGGGAAAGTGTCACTATATACCTACCTTGTTCTTATTTTTTGAGAGCTGACGGAGGAAAGAGAGACTTGCCACTGTCCAGGGCTCTGTGGATCTTGACTCTGTCCTAGAGCAACTGTTGTTCTTAAATGCGTAAAAGTATTGAAATCAATTCTGCATGATGCAGAATAACAGTGAAGAGTATTACAAGAAAATTACCTATATTGCCTCCTGCTGGAAGAGGAGGCTTCTGCTGAGTGTGCTCAGGTTATGGGAGAGCTTATGGCTTTTCATATGTTATAGAGGTATGACAAAATTGGTAGCTATGAATTGGAGCTGCAAGAGTGGGTCAGATCACAGCCCTTACAACAGTAAGGGGAAACAACAGGATTTTTCATAAAACTGCCAGAAATTGAGCAGAAAGCACAATGATCTTACACAAAACAGTAAGACATTTTCTTAAGGTTTATACAGCTAGTTATTCTGCCATGCTGTAGTATGGCTTTCCTTTCTAGGATGCCCCAGGACCTGTTTCTCACCATAAAGGGCCACATGCACCTGCCAGCTCTTCTTGATATGGGGGATGCTACAAGAAAAGATTGTAAGATGCTTTGGACTATAACATGCTCTGTCTCTCTCTTTTCTTTGAACCCCCACGCAGGAGTCGCTGTTTTTCCTCATTGACCAAAGTGTGTGGAGTATGTCCTTGCTAAGAAAATGTAATGATGTAACATGTTGTGTGAACCATTCAATGAAGGTCATTCAGCAGCTTTAGCTAGACCATCCTAAGGTGACACAAATAACTTTTAAGGTCCTATACTTTCCTGGTCAGTATAGGAAACAAGCCATTCTCATGATGGCATGAAATATGTAAGATACAATTATTCAAGAAATGTTGCTTGTGCTGTATGCTATCATGGTCTACCATCAACTGCTGAGTATGTTCTTAAGGGTTTAGTTAGCATTACTGCCCATATTTGATACTTACTGATTTTGCCAGTCCATGCAAAATCAGTTTCTAGGCAACATGACTGCCAGTATTTGTGATGAAGCGTTATGCTGTTTCTCATGCTATCAGCTGTGGATAGCTATAGATCATTTGTGTTTTGTTAAATTCTGTAAATAAGCTTCTAGTTGTTATGGTAATAAAATATGTATTACAGAGCTTTTTAACTGAGTTGCTTGTCAATTCGGATATTACCTGCTTCTCCTTTTTCCATTGCCTTTGATTGCTTTTATTTTCTGTTTTTTTTTATTAGAAAGAAAGAATCTGTTATGTCAGATGTTTTTTTACATTCCTATAAAAGAAAATGCTATTGTACTTTATTGATGACATACATTGTTTCTGACATTACAGCATCAGGAGGTCAATTTTGTTGGGAAAAAAATCTGTTTTTCAGGAAAGCTGTACTGGGTGCATACAGGGAATGAGGAAATAGAAATTGATAATGTCATGGTTCATTTCAGCTAACTATGTGTTTAAGAATTTTTCAAGAATATGCCTGAGGAGTGTTCTTCAATAAACAGTATTCATGTTTGTTTTGAAAAGGAAATGTAAAACTGACCATATCTAAATCTCTATGAAAAGCTCTGTTTGAAAACACTCACTGTGCAGGTAAGTTATATAATCTATTAGACATTACCTGTTCTTTGTAATGCAGGATTACAGCTGGACAGACATCCGATGTCCCTTTGAAAAGCGCAGGGATGCAGCTTGTGTCTTCTGGGACAACGTAGTTTATATTTTGGGTGGTTCCCAGCTCTTCCCTATAAAGCGAATGGACTGCTACAATGTGGTGAAGGATAGCTGGTATTCCAAGCTAGGACCTCCAACACCTCGAGATAGCCTTGCAGCCTGTGCTGCTGAGGGCAAAATTTATACATCTGGTGGTTCAGAAGTGGGTAAGACACTAAAAATCTTTAAAACAAACAAAAAGCACAAACAAAGATACCTGGAAAGCTTTCTGGTTTTGCATGACTCTGTTGACAAGAAACTGCACACTGCCATAATGTTAGCCTAATGAATTAATTTTCCTGTATGTAGGATTTTCTCCTCCCCGCAATCCAGTAATCTTTCTGTTGTGTTTTGGTTTTGGTTTTGTTTTGTTTTTTGTTTTTTTTAAGAAGTTTCATTGAATATAATGATCTTTACATTAACTACTAGAACATAAAATACATTGTGACTCTTAGGAGTAAACTGGGGACAAGCAAATATATTTTTACGTTCCCACTCTGCTCTTAGTTTACTTCTATAAATCCATAGAAGTCTCACCACGTGGCTGAAAATCATCTGTGATGTAGGGCCAGAACAGCTTGCGTTGTTTGTGTTGGGCCTAATGAGTCAAAGGAGAAAAAGCTTTTGATTCTGCTGCTCTTGGTGGTGAAATTATACCTGGTCCTGTAAAGGAATTTGTCTCTGATCTTTGTCAAATGACAAAAGTTATCCTCTATTAGTTTGCTGTTCTGTTGGTTTGTCTCTGTGGAGACATACTTCTTTCTTCAGATGTTATCATGCAGTCAAAAATTAAGACCATTGTGGGCAGGAGGGTGTCCCCTCTCCGTCCCCCCCCCCCCCAACCCCTAGTGGCTTGACTGTGATCTAACTCATTCCTACTACAGTGTTATGGCAAAATTTTTGAGTTTATTTTTGCCTAAATTAATCTGATGTGATATCTTCAGCAAACTAAAAAGTAGGAATGTATGTATGCCATATCCATAAAAATTGCTGCTGTGGAAAAGCTTAAAGAAAAAGTTGTTCTGCCAAAACAACTAGAGCCACGTGAGTACAGTTTTTAGTAGATCCTCTTGAGTTTTGCCTTACTGCAGAGGAAACTGAGCAGAAAATAAATAGTGGTCACAGTGATTAACATTGATAACAGTCACTTAATAGGAAGTTGTGACATTTAGATAACCTTGTCTGACTTCAAAAACAGTTGGACAGCTCTGATGAAGCAGCAGATGGACACAGTTTATAACTGCCACCTAGTGTGGTGAAGGTGAAATAACACTTTTCCCATTACTTGAAACTGAGGCTTAACCAAGGCTGTATTGAGAAGCTTGAAATATTAGAAAAGCTGTTAAATCATTCTAGTTTCCCACACTCCAGTTGATGAGGAAATATGATCCAAACTTTGATTGTATAGACTTCTGTCTTTTTGTCTAATATACTGTAATTAGTTAATACATCAGTAGTGGAGAGTTATCTCTTAAACCTTTCCTCACTTGCACGTATTCCCTTTTCTTTCCATAAATATCATTCAAGACAGAATAGTGAAAACTAAAATCAATAACTGAGTTTTTTATTGCATTTTTTTCCAGTGCATTTTTGGAATCCAGTGAGCACTGATCATTTATTGGGAAAAGTCTTTCTATCTCAATTCTAGCATTTGAAGCAGGCAGTTATGTGAAACTGTATTAATTAAAGAAAATGCTGCAGAGTGTTTAGCTGTAGAGAAATCTAAAAAGTTGCATGCTTTTGCATTGATTTACTAGTTTGGAAAACAAATCACTGTCAGTCCACTGTGGAAAATAGGGCTCCCCCCCCTTCCTGCACTGGTGGGAATACAGTCTTATTTGGAATAGCTGGCAGAATTTGAAAGCTAAACCCACTAAATTCTTCCACCATATTTAGGTTCAGGGCAAATGTTTACTATTACACTGACAACATGACAGCATATTGAAAATGGAAGCTCTGTCCCCCCCCACCACCCCACCCCCTTTTTTTTGTAAGGCAGTTCTACTGTATTTCTCACTGATGGTAATTTCTACAGCTTTAAAGCAATAAGGATGTGTATTTGCCATCAAGGAAAGAATATGGCCCATTGTGCTGTTCATCTTCATGATGTTAAGAATTGCATGGTAGAAAGAGAAAACAAACGTGGTTTATAGAAGTCTACTCTTGTGTTTTAGGCCTGGAAATGTAGTGCCATGAGTTTTGAGGGTTCAGATCTCCAGCTGGTAGTGAGGACACTGAGTGCTGCTTGTGTAACATATTTAGTTTTAGAAGTAGAAAGCTGAGGCAAAAGAGGGTCAGGTGAAGGCACCTTTAACTGTTCTAGATGAATGTGTCTATTGAAACAAAGGGGAGATGGATCCTGGTTCTTTTCTGTGAATAAGTCTTTAAGCTTCCATCCATCTTCAGTGGAAAGATTGCTTTTGACTTCAGTAATAGCTTTTTTGGACCTTGGGGAAAGAGGGAACAGACCCTGCACTTCTAGATAATAATAAGGATTTGCCAGTCCCCAGGAAGAAAGTAGAATGGTAAAGGGTAGCTATTTTGTGGTTGCTAATAATTTGGAAGTATGTTATAACATAATCTAGCCATTTGATTCCAAATGCAACAAGTGTTTTGGGAATTAGTCAAGTCACATTGTTTATAGGAAAAAGATTTATGGGAATCTGTACTAAGTTTATAATACTTTGGTTTCATCTTCACGTCTGAAAATTCAATACATTTCAAGTACTGAGGGGTGGCATGAGATGAAAATTGTCAGTAATTTATGCATATCCTTGTTCAATTTTTTCTTCCCCTGAAAAGAATATCCGAATCACTTGTTTGTTTTGGTACCTTGATAGCAGTTTTATAAATTTACTTGCATATTTTGGAAGACAACAGAAGAGTCAAGAAAAGAATTTTAAGTACGTGCTTCCAGAATAGTCCCAAGTTTTGAGTTGATTAGCTCTGCTATTAGAGGTTGGAAAGCAGCTTTCCGTTTTCAACTAGCAAGTAGAGCATCAATTTGATATTACTGTTAGACTTTTCTTTGTTAAGCCAGTTGTAAAAAAAAATAAATAAATAAAAATAAATAAAAAAAATTAATGCCACTTTGGTGGGTTTCTTATTTTTTAAGGAAATTCTGCACTGTATTTGTTTGAGTGCTACGATACGAGAACAGAAAGCTGGCACACAAAACCCAGCATGCTGACTCAGCGGTGCAGTCATGGAATGGTAGAGGCAAATGGCCTCATTTATGTGTGTGGAGGAAGCTTGGGAAACAATGTTTCTGGAAGAGTCCTAAATTCCTGTGAAGTTTATGATCCAGCCACAGAAACGTAAGTATCAATTCCAATACTTGTCCCTGTGGTTTTGCCCACTCTTTAAATACCTGAAGTATACAGGTCTTCCCATTTATCTATAAAATAAGGAATTTTCCTGAGTTAAGTATTAACAAATAGGATATTTGTAGTTTTACTTAAAAGGCTGCTTTTCTTAAGCAGCCTTCTTCCATATTTCACTTCCCCAATTCTAGGATGAGCTTAATTATTTTGTTTATTTTCTAAGAGCTAAACTGTGGGTTTTCCTGTGGCATTTTGTGTGTTGTGGGTTTTTTGGTTTGGTTTTGTTTTGGTTTTGTTTTTTTCTCCTAGGTGGACTGAGCTCTGTCCAATGATTGAAGCCAGGAAGAATCATGGACTGGTGTTTGTAAAAGACAAAATATTTGCTGTGGGTGGACAAAATGGCTTAGGTACTCTTAATTCTACTAGTTTTGTAGCTGGTCTCCCAAGGCTTCTTGGGGGGCTTTTTGCTTTTGCTAAAAATGCATTCTAGTCTATTCATCTGAAACATTCTGAGCAGTACCATAAAACATGCTCTACCATTGTCCCTGTATTGCTGCCTGCCTCCTTTCACCTCCCTGCTTTGCTCTATCTTGATTATTTCTCAAGCTCTTTTATTACTGATAGTCCTGTCAAATTCAGAAATGTGTCCATACTGTAACTCAGTTCTGCAATAGGTTAATGTAGGTAAACCAGGCATCTGAAAAAAGCTAACTTTGTTAGTCCTTCATTATGCATGTTGAGACACTGTTCCTCAGAGAGGCAGATTAAGGTGTAATCACTATTTTGAGAAATTCAGTCTGAAGACTTGTAGCTAATGGGCTATAGCTATTTTTAAGTGGTGAAACAATGAACTTTTCTGACTGCCCTAGGTATGAAATATGACTTACTGTATGCCCATGGGCAAGTCACTTAATAATCTGCCTGTCTACTTGTCTGTTAGCTTAGAAAATAATAGTTTATTTCCTAGGAGAGTTGAATTTGAAATTTAATTACATAGGATTTCTGAAGTGCTTTTGAAAATGAAAAATACTCAGCTTTATTAATCATTATTTATGATAACATTAATCTGAAATCAGATATTCTACTTCTTTTAGTATATAGCTTGCAATTTAATTAGCTACTAGAACTATTCCAACATGATTGATTCCCAATACAAAAATATCAGTAGATGCAACTCTTGTGCAAATAGTTTATCAGCTACTCAGAGCTGCCTTTTTGCAAAATTCTAGTGTATTGGCTGAATGCTTATTTCAGAAGTGTGTAGTATTGATCCAGTAAGTTAAACTATTATTTTGCTGTTTTTCATATTCTGTGGCCTGATTGACTAATTGTTCTTATTGTAGTATAATGGGAAAAAGTTACATTTGGGATAAAATATTCATATGTCTTAGGATCACAGAGGTTTCTTGATCTTTGAGGTCTAATAATTCACGAATGGAAGTAAAAACTCTTCTGTGTCTCAGAGTCACTATTGGTAAATAGGAATAATTGAGTATTGCAAATATTGTAAAGTGTAGCTGTTAGCCTGTTTCCTAAAGAAGGAAGTCTTACACAGTCCCAATATCTACTTTTCCCTAATAATTCCTGAGTCTATTGGCCAGTTTCTGTCAAAGAGACTTACGCCTCTGATGTTAAATTCCTTGAAGTTTAATGAAGAGTATTAGTAAATGACCCATTTAGTTAAAGGTACTGGTGAGTGACATGTCTAGAATAAAATACCCTCAGTGCATAATGGCCCTTAGATGTTATTAGTTCTTCTGTTTGTGAAACAACATGTTAGATCAAAGATTGTATTATGAAATTTATAACAATACATCTTAGTTTCAGTCTCCTTTTTCTCTCTGCTTTGTTTCTGTATTTAAGAAAGGTAAGCAGCTAATTTAGAAACCTGTGGCACTTCCCTCTCCCCCCTTTTCCCCCTCCCACCCCCAGCCAAGGAAATATTTTAGCTTGCTTTTACTGTTATGATTTGTTTTAATCTAAACCTTTAAAATCACAACCAAGTTTTATGAAGCATTTGTATGCTAAAGTTCAGCCTAGAGTGTGTAACGTAATAAGCACTTACCTATTTCATTGCTTTGCAGGTGGCCTTGATAATGTAGAATATTATGATATCAAGATGAATGAATGGAAGATGGTATCTCCAATGCCATGGAAGGGTGTAACAGTGAAGTGTGCTGCTGTGGGATCTGTAGTCTATGTCCTGGCTGGTTTTCAGGGCGTTGGTCGATTAGGGCACATTCTCGAATATAATACTGAAACAGACAAGTGGATAGCCAACTCCAAAGTTCGCGCTTTCCCAGTGACAAGTTGTTTAATCTGTGTTGTTGACACTTGTGGCGCAAATGAAGAAACCTTAGAGACCTGAAGACCTGGAAGAGATACTGAGACATTCTTCAAGGACTTGGGGAAAGATAGCCATGGTGCTTTGCTTCCATGTTTTATTGAATCTTGTTAAACTGAGTAATAGGAAAAACTGAGATGCAGTCTTTGAATTTGTATATACAGCATATTGTATAACATGGATTTTGTCATGCCCATCTTATTGTCTGTTTTAAGAGATGGGGATGTGTTTTGAGAATCCAGTTACCTAGCTGAGAACATAATGACATCTTCCTTTGAAAAGACTGTGTGGCCTTGTCAAAAGTAGACCCAATCCAATTATTTAGAAGAATTCAAAGCATTTGATGAAGATAAAGATTTCTGGCTGAATGATACTTTCCAGAGCTCAATTGCAAAGATTCTTCCTTTAATAAAGGTGAGTAAATACAACCTGGGTCATGAGAAATACGAGCAAACTTTTCTCATTTATATATACCTGTAAAAATCTTACTAGAATGCAATGAAAATTTTGCTCAGGAAAGAGCAAGAACAGCAGTATAATGGATTAAGATTCCCATGGAGAAGGGGGATAGATTATACAGCTCCTTTCTTATAATGGCTGCCCTATTTCAGTGACTTTCTTCCATCATTTGCATGACTGCATATCAATTTTGAAGTCAGACAGGCTATATATATATATATATATATATATATAAAAAAGCGAAACACTTTGCTAATGACTTCTTTGGCATTTTGGGGAGCTTTCACAAAAAGACTCCTGAGCTGTAACAGAACTAAACTTTTGATTATGTTGAGGTGGGGGGCGAGGGTGGAGGAGGTCTGCAATAATTGTGCACTATATTAGCGAGTTGGAAATTTGGGATTCATTTTCACTATATCTTCCCAGGCAACCAGACTGTACATGCTGTGGATGCCAAACCATTAGCAAAGATGGGAATAGGTTTGGGAAAGCAAAGTCAATACAACAAATGTATTGATTTTCTTCTTGAAAATGACTGTTTTTAAAATGGTATGAACGAAGTCATTAAAGTTATTTTATAGAAGTCTTCTAAAGTTGCACATGGTTATTAATCTCTGGTTTATAAGCATATAGTACTGTAAATGTTTCCAGACGGCCAACATGGTACTAAATGTGATCACAGTCTTTCTTCCAGCATAGAAATTCAGGCTTGTCAGGCTATCAGTATCAATACTGTGTACATCTTCCTACTTTTGAAAAGCTATACGAATTGATACATGTAAGTCTGTTCTGCTCCCGTGCTAGGTCGTAAATGTCTTCATCCTAATTTTGTCACCTTTTTTCTAACTTGCTAATTCCTTCAGATCTGTTTCTATGAGACTATCAAGTTAACTTAAAAAGTTGGTGCTTGCCTATCTATATCTTGTGCATCGCTGGTGGTGTGGATTTTTATTCTGTTTTATTTCTGAAGATACATCAAGTTCTCAAATGGTATAATTCCAGTTTTAAGTCAGTACTGCTTTGTAGACTATTTTGTCTCATACTAACAACTCTGCATGTATGGTAAACTAATAGATGCATTCATGGGTTTCATAGTGTTTCATGCAACTCAGCTCTATATTCAGTAGTAAGTGAATGCTGTAAAACACTTTTTTTTTCCTCCCCTCTTGCCTTTTTTTTTTTCCTACTGATTGAGCCATAAAACAAATTTGTTACTGGTATCTTGAATATTTGTGTTCTAAGATACTGCAGAGACTGGACTGAATTCTGCACTTTTTAGGTTCTACCGCCTGTTGGATTTTTTTTTGTGTCTGCTTTTAAAGTTGTGAAGCACCTTTTTCTAAATTTCTTTTCAAGAGGTTAATAATTTGCTTAAGCTACTGAAAAATTTATAAGTAGAAAGACTGAAAGGATTTGAGAGAACTAGACTACTGTGGAACACACATCTAACACCTTCATGTGGATATTTTGTTTGAACTACTGTACACTACTTTTTTCAAATCAGTCTACACTTTCTTAACAGGGTAGGCTGCTCAGTACTTGCAGCTCAGACTTTGCACAAAGTGATGATGCTCTTGCCTATGTACACCTGGTAATGATCACTTGATTTTTTTTTCTTTTTTCTTATTAGAGTTTTATCATGCTCTGGGCCCTAGGTCATAGACTTGGTTCAGTCAGATTCATTGTCTGAATTTGAAAATTGTCCAGAATGCAATACTTTGTTTCTTAGGTCATTTTGTGTATTGAAGATGTGTATTGATAAAACTAATGAAGTGACACCTTGGCTCAGTATAAGAAACACTTTTTTGAAGCTTATGATGCGAGTGAAGTGAAATACCTCAGTGAGGCTTGTGACTCGGTACATTTTGATCAATAAATGATTTTTCTTCGGTAGCACTGGCAGCATGTTTAATGGCTTAACCAACAGGACCTTTTGTCCGCGCCTTCTGCTTGAGTCTTAAAACCTCACGGAGCAAGCGAGGCAGCCGGGCAGCTCCCTCCCCCCGGGGCCGCGCAGCCGGCAGCCTCGCTGTGGAGGCGACGGTTGGGCCGGGGGCGGACCGGGCCGAGGCGCGGCGCGCGCGGGCTGTGGGCGGGGCCGGCGCCAGCTCCCCGCCGGATTGGTGCCTCCTCCCTGTGTTGCGCCTGCCCGCGACGTCACTGCGGCGCGGCGCGGGCGGCCGGGCGGTTGGCGGCCGCCATGGCCATCTGTCAGTTCTTCCTGCAGGGCCGCTGCCGCTTCGGCGACAGGTGCTGGAACGAGCATCCCCGCGGCGGCGGCCGCTCCGGGCCCCCTGCGCCGCCCTCCCAAGGTACCTGGGGCCGAGCCCCCTGCGCGGCCCTTCCGCAGCCGCCCGCCTCCGGCTTGGCCGGGGCGGGGAGCAGGGCCCCGCGGCGGCCGGGGCGAGGCGCGCGGCGGGGCTGAGCAGCTCCGGGCTGGCGGTGGGCAGCGGGGCGGGAGCCGCGCCGGGGCGAGGCGCCGCCGGGGCGCGGGAGCTGCGCGGGCAGGAGCTTCCGCGTCTCCCGCCTTGGCTCGGCTCGGCGGTCGCGTCAGCTTAGGGGCGGTGGGTTCCGAAGAAGGCACCGTTGAAAGTGCCGAATGAGCGGAGAAAACGAGAGTCGTTCTCCACTGTTATTTGCAAGGGCAGTAGGCAAGTTTCAGACACCCGCAGCTGTAACTTTTAAGGTTGTTTTGAATCTGATTTGATTTGGTTCTTTGGAAGCTTTTGACGCACAAGTGACGTGATGAGCAATGCTATTGGACAGATAGACGTGGGGTAACAACTACAGTTGCTCGTGTACTTACTGAAGGAGGCTCTGAGTTTGCCTGTAGCATGCACAAACGAAACGAAGGTCTTAAATTTGGAGGTCTTCTCATGCAACAGAGATGCTGCTATAGCTTTTTTAGCAGAAGCCCCTAGTGTAAATATACTGAGTTAAATTTTATTTTTTCTCCTGGGCTAGTTACTTTGCAGAACAACATAAGCAAAACTGAAACAAACTCTTTTCTGCAATACTCCTAGCAAGTTTTTGTTGTTGACATAGTGATGTGTATGATGAGGAGTTCTCTCCTGCTCTGATTTCAGAACTACCCTAATTAACTCGCTCTTTTCAGGTTTTCTTTTTAAATTTTTTACTGACACTATGAGAATAGCTAACTTACAGTTGTTTTGTTGTTGTTGTGAATATTGTTTAATATCTTAAATGATTTAACACTATTTCATTGGAAGGTACCACCAGAGGAGGAGGAGGAGGATGGGGTGCAAGTAACCACAGATACACTAACGTTATCCAACCCTCCACCTTTAAGTCCAATGCATGGGGTGGCAGCAAAGATCATGGAAGAGGATTTTTTGGATCATCTGATTTTGGATCGTTGGGCAGTGGCAGTAGAAATGCAGACTTTTCACAGAACAGATTCTCTGCATTAATGACCAGTCAAAATATTGATGACAGCTATAAAGATGAAGAGGAGAAACTTCTGTAAGTTACAGTCTTGTCTCATTGACTGGCTAATTGAAAGCATTTAGAATGAGCATTTTAAAAGCTTGCTGGCTTACTAGAGATAATGTAGAGGAGGTGATCATGAAGAGGGAAGCTGGAACATATAGGGAAAAACATTTAAAAAACCACTGTGTCATTTAGTTCTCTGAGTTATGATGGCGTGGGAAGAAGGAGGTCCTTGTCTGGAACCAGAAAAGCTGGGTTGGGTGGCTAGATAGCTATGATAGTAGTAAGGAGTTACGGTGTTAAAGTTGTGTGTAGGAGGATAAGGAAGGAGAAATTAAGAGTTCAGTAGTTGAAATTAAAGGGTCAGGGCCCCTAAATCAGCATTTCAACCATTTTAAAGAAGTTCTTGGGAAAAATGAACTATTTGGCTTAGTTTTCCTGACCCTTAAGGTAACAAATTATTTCATCAATAGCAAAATTATTGAAACCTACTTTCATGTGCATGTATGTCAGAGTTGGTTTAAGATGACCGGCAGGCTCAGGGCAATTACAGGGTAGGTGATGAGAAGCAAGCAAGCAGTGTGATTTCCTAAAGAAACAGGTTTGTGGAAGCCAGGAAAATGAGCAGCCCTAGCCCCTTCCTTTTTTTTTTTTTAAGAGTACATTGATAAAGTACTTAATTGAATAGTTATTCAGCTTTTCAAATGGGAATGTGTATCGTGTTAACAAACATCTGAAATAGGAACAAAAATATTATTAAAATATTTTTAATAAAAACTAATAGCATAAAAATATTTATGCTTCTCCACTATAGTTTTTCCCTTTTAACTGTTTACGTTTGGTTTTACTTCTGTTGATGTAGCTTCTATTTCTCTGCTTCTGCCATTTCTGGATTTTTATGTCCTTGATTCTTTTCCAAAAACTTACATGAAACACTTTTCTTCTTTTTCTTTTCTATGCATATTCATTCATGTTTGTAAAATCTTTAGTACTGGGAAGGTTTCAAAATTGTATTGTGATCTGCAGCTTCAGGGAAAATCTGTGGCAGCGTATGCCATTCAGGCATTTAAAAATACTGTTTGGGGATTTTTTTAAGATCTGATTTAATTTACTTTGCAGTCAGATGATAAAGTAAAATATTTTGAACGGACATTTATGTATCTTGCAGAATAAATGCATTTTTCACAAAGAACCAAGTACTTACATTGCTCATCCTGAATAGTGTCCTGCTTCATTAATTTTCATGGTTTCAGGTATTTGAATCTGGCCTTGGATTCAAACTAGGCAATTGCTTTTTGCGTTTCCTTTTGACCATATAATTTCTACTCCTTTTTTTTTTTTCTTGGCTTCTAGTGAAGGCATAGTGAAAGACATGGAAATTTGGGAATCTTCAGGACAATGGATGTTTTCATCTTACTCACCTATGAAAGAAAAGCTTAATATCTCAGGTAAAAATGTTTTTAGTATTGCCACACCCTGCTATTAGTTAGAACGTTTCTGTTGGGTGTAGGGCTAACTTTGTTTCAGAGGCCAGAAGAATGCTAGGCACTTGTCTGAAAACAACAATGCAAAATAATCTTTATCTGAGACGGACTATAAACTTGCAACTTGTTCCACATAAGCAGTATCTCATACTTGTCCATGCTGTTAAGCCTATATGGAACTGTTTGCAAACTGATCACTTGCCTTATGATGTAACAGGAAGGAATATTGGATTATGAGAAATTCATTTTGGGCATTCACATCTTTGAAGTTCTGAGTTCTTTTTGTGTCTCCAAGTATAACTGACTTATTACAGACAATGTATTAAGGCTCATTTCTTTGTAACCTTATAGAGGGCCATTGAAAGTACCTTTTTTTTGAGGTTTTTGATTATACCTCTCCTTTCAGGTTTTCCAGATTTCTCGCCAGAAGAGTTGCATCTGGAGTATTATAACTGCAGAGCAAACAATAATATTCAGAACTACGTAAGCATTTTAAAAATACTGAATCTTTTACATGAACATTTCAATATAGGACTGGTTAATATTTTTTGTGTGGCAACTCTGGTTCATTTGATTACCTTACCAAATTCTAGGCGATGATCAGAACGCCAAAATATTTTTAAATTGCTGTGCACCAAATAGGAAAAAAAAAAAAAAAATAGCTGCCAGTCTCAATGCTCTACCATAATTTTGTATTCCTCTCTGAGATCAAAGGCTGAAACTGTCAGATCTGGGTTTCTAAAACTGAATCCCTAAATATGTTGATGCTTCAATTCCCATGAAAAGTGGTGGGAATAAACTTTCAGCTAATCTCAGTTAAATGTATGTCTTTATAAATCTAGACATTCATTTTCTTATTCTGGCTCCTGATCTTGTGCATTACTTGTGGAAGTCATTTGAATCCTGGCTCAGAACTTTAATGTTTTTCATGCTGTTAGTTTGATTGTTGGTATAACTGGATATATATTGCTTTAAGTATAACACTGGGGAGGTTTATTTTACTTTTTTTTAACATACCCTTACTAGAGAGAGTTGGTGATGAAAATAGATTTTACTTCTAAAGAAGTATATATGTATATTTATAGAAAAAAAGTAACACTTTATATTTAAATATATATATATATATTTTCTGCTCCCTTTTAGTCCTATCAATATCAACAAAACTAGCATAGTTTAATGGTATGGCAGCAAAGGAGTTAAGCTATTAGACAGATGCCATGAAATTAAATACAGTATGATAAAGTTATGATAAAGTAGTGATAGTATGACTGAATGCAGTCACGATGCTGACCACTGTTGCTAAAAGCAGCCTTTCTTACAGTACAGACTTCTTGGGGTGAGAAGGAGGGGACAGCTAAATGAATCATTTTTAGAATCTCTCCACAGTCTTGCATTCTTTACGAAAAGTAATTACTAAGCTTACAGTAGGTTTATCAAATTGACTGTGCTGCAAAGCAGTGGTTTGGCTGGTGAAAATGACAAAATCAAAACAGACGTGTATTTTAGCTAATTCTATGAGTTTTACATCATGTCTGCCAAATAACTCCACGTTGGACACCAAGGTTACGCTTCTGAACAGGGTGACAGCTCTGTCACAAACATGTGGTACAGAACAGACGGTGTGCCTGTTAGGAAGTTTCCTTTCTTCTTTCAAAGACGCAGCCTTCACTAGCTGTTTTGGCCGATGCTTGAAACAAGTTGTAACGGCAAAGTAATTTGTTCTATGGATTCTGGCAAATTTCAAACCTAAAGTTTAGTAATAGGTTAGACAAGCTGATGATTCCATTTGAAGTAGCTTTTAGTTATTTCTTCAATCCTGAATTTCACAAGATAGAAGTAAATCCCAGTTTTGTATCCATCTGTGTTACCATGTCTTGAAAGTACAAACTAATTCAAGCTACATTGCACTCTTTCCTCTTCCCCTTGGTTCTGTATTACAGAAGAAATTGCTTTTGTCATTACTGTTGTTTCATGTGTTTATAATCACCAGAATTGCAATTTTTTTTTTTTTGAGACAGAAGAAAAGTTGGAGACAACAGAAACACTGTTAATAAAAGTCTGAAGCAAGTCAGCAACAAATCTGAATTGCCAGACCATATCTTTTTTCTATCCAAAAATGAAAACTTCTGTTGTAATTTTTTGGTTAGAGATTGAATGATTATTTAATCCAATTTTTGAAGCAATTAATCAAAATAAATCTCCTTAACTTGGTAAATATTTTACTGTAAAATGTTTTTGAGCAGTTACTTTTTTCAGCTTGGCAAGTATATTATGCTAACATCTGCTCTTCGTATAGGGTTGATGCTTTTTAAAAAAACTTCAATTAGAGAAATGAACTGAAAAGAGTAAACAATACATTACTACTGGCTGTTAGAAAGGATTTATGGCATCACTGAATACTTGAATGCAAATTCATGAAAGTTTCGGTGTACAAATGGTAACTATATATAGATGGTAACTATATGATACAAAATATTTAAGTACAACATATCTTATCCAAAGCATGTGTTTCTATTCATAGGTTGGGTCAAAATCTAAATTCTCCAGTCTGTTGTATAAGAGCTGATATTAAACAGCATGATCTTCCAGCATGTAACACACAAGAATTATTGATGTTTGCAGTGAGAGACCCTTTTGAAAGATTAAGAAATCTAGTTACAAAAGATGAAGCATTCCAGTCTTGCAGGCGTTTGGCACATTAGATGTTTTCCCCACTTTGTCAATTTTTGAGGAGAATTTCAGTTAGGCTGGACTTAAAATAAGGTTTCCGTAATTATAAATATATGAAATTCAGGTCTTAAAGTACTGAAAAATCAGTTATTTAATGACTTTCCAATCTCCCATCTAATACTTTAATCACAGTTATCAAGACACAGGTACTATTTATTGCTGTATACGTTCTGTGCAGTAGTCTGTTGCATCGCATTAGAGGGACTGATTTAAATTAATTTTTTTCAAACCTAAATATTTTGGGGTGATACTGTTCCAATTGTTCTCAATTATTATATTTTGAAAGTGGGTATTTTTTCTGAAAATGTAGAGAAACTAAGGAAAGTCATGCACTCACTCAAGTTGAAATCCTATAACTGGACGGGCCAGAAATAAAACAAGGACAGAAGAGTTTATTCTTATATGCTTAGAGCCTGAAATTCCCCGCTGATATTTTTTTCAAGCACCTAATTCAGATAGTGATAGAGCTTATATTTAGAAAGCTCCAGGACAAGCTTTTTTACATTTTCTGTTATGTAAAGTAATAATGTTGATTTAAGAGCATTTGTAAAAGAATTGAAGGAATCCTGCGTTAATAACAAAAATTTCAGATCCTCAGCTTGAAATTTCATGAAAGCAAAAATCTTGTCTCTTTAGTTTAATGAAGATTTCTTTTCTAATTCTAGAAATCTATTTTAGCTTATTTGCTAGATCACTCTAGTTCCATTTTTAAGTCTTTGCCAATAATAAGAGTATGCTTGTCTATCCCCCTTTATAGATAAATTCTGTCCAACAGTTAGTGAAACAATGGAAAAATAGACTGCTGGAGTTAAAAACTTTAAATGCATCAACAAGAGCAGCATTGGTAAGTGTTACTGAAAGGTAAAATGTTTTTGATGTCATTTTTTTCTTAATTTCAGAATGTTTCCCTTGGATTTTGTTTTGTTGCAAATGTGTGTTGCAAATGTGCTACAAATGCCGATGTTAATTTCTTTTACTAAGAGCATTAATGAAATGATTTCTAAGACATGATAGTTGTAATATGCCACCTTGATCTTAATGTGGAGATCTTAAAAGTTCCACAGAAACTTCAGGCACTGTCAAAGCATTTAGCTAGACTTTTACTAACTTTATAAAAATAAATGATCAGTATTGCTTTGAAGATCTCAGGATTTTATTTAACAACCAAATATACATGATACTCGTAGAGCATCCTTGTTTGCATCCAACTAGCTGAGACCTGAAAATGTTTGATTCCCAGATGCAGTGGCAATTTTAATGGGAGATACATGAACTGTTCTGAAAATCTCTACTGTGATGTGTTATCTTCTGGCACTATCGCCATGAAGAACAGCAGGCATGAAACTGTTTGGCTGATGGCCAGCATGAAGACCTCTTGACAGTAATCTTGAAACACACCTGGGAACATTATAGAAATCAGAAAGGGTGGAAGGAGGAATTACATAAGAGAATGATGCCTGCAGTTTGAAAACCACCCCATCTCTACTTCTCTATAGCTTTTTAGGTGATAGAAATGTGACTGAATACTTTAGCAGTACCTGAGTCAGATGAACATGGAAGTCTATGAACAGAGTTTTGGGTCTTATATCCATCTTTCTCTGAAATCAAAAAATCAGTGTATTGTATGCAAGTTGTATTATGAAGTTCTCTTAGTTAACTAAGGAAGGTAGTGAATCAGGATGGATCCACATTAGCAAGGCAGCAGCTGGATCCCAGGTTTGGAAACTTTATCATTGCAAGCCACACGGAAGTAGCAGTAGCTTAAGGTTGGGACCTGGTTATGTACATGTATATTAAGATGCACATCTCCAGTCCAGTGTTGAGTTCTCTGAGGCATAATTAGCACACCAGACAGAATTGTCCTGCAGGCCATCTTAAGATAAATAGGATCACTTAGAGCATTTCTGTAATGCCAGAAAGAGAAAATGTTATATAGCTGAGGGAGAAACAGTGTGTTTAGATAAAATTTGAAGACATGAAGGGTGCATGTTCCTGGRAAAGCATACAAATATTTTCTGAATCTAGATATTTCAGAAAGAGAATGCTCAAGAACAGTTAGAAGCCACTATTAAATAATCAGGGAGACAGAATAAATTGATTTAAGTGGAGTCTGCATGAAGTGCATTCAAGTTTAATATGATCATTGGTATGTTCAGTGCTGAAGGTGAAGTGGGATTTGCACAGAAAACTAGATGTGCTAAAGTGAGAAAAAAGAATAAGACAAAGCAATGACATAAGTAGAATCATAAAATATAGATTAAAATAGTTAAGAGATAAGAAACAGCTCTAAGAGGTATTCAGGTCATAATGAAAATATTTTTGTTTCAAGTATTTATTGAAAGACATTTCCCTGCTTTAGAATCTTAGTTTTCATTTATATATTTGGATTTTTTTTAAGCTATCTGAGTTGAAGAATGCGGTCAGTCAACCATTGCCTTCATTTGGATTTGGAGGACAGCAAACATCAAGCTTTGGGTTGTCAAGTAAGTTTCTGCATTAACCAACAGTTAAATGTTGTTTTTTGAGGTCTTTTTTTTCCTGTGTTTTTTTTCTTCATGTTTTGGTATTGCAGGTGTGCCCTTTCAAAAAGTTTTTCTAAATTTTATAATTGCAGACTTTCCTGTGAACAGCAACAGTAACAGTGCTAGCAATTTCTCCTTTAAAACAAGTTCCAGTCTTGTCAGTGCATCATCTGGAAACACCCCTGCTTTTGGGAGCTCTTCTGCTGGCCGTGATCCTCCTGTGTTTGGTGCGATGTCCTCCCCTAGCGTATCCCGTTCTGTTGGTTTTGGCAGTCAGTCAGCTCCATCTGCAGCCTCCTTCTCATTTAAAACTTCTGAAACAACTAGTGGTTTGGGAACTTCTGGGTTTTCGGGGTTTGGCAGTTCTTCTGCTGTGAACTCTTCAAGCACTACCCCACTTACAGCCTTCGGAGCTTTTAATGCAGCAGTAGCAGCTTCTCCTTCACGTTCAAGCAGTACTTTATTTGGACAGACTGCCAGTGTTCCTGGACATAATGTAACATCAGCACCTTCTCCAGTCACAAACAATATTACATCAGAAAAATTATTTACACTGAAGATGGAACTATCAGCTGAAGAGTTGAAACAATTTGAAGCAAAAAAGTTCACAATGGGAAAGATTCCTCTCAGGCCACCACCACTAGAACTTTTAAATGTTTAGGATTTTTATATTTATTCTGAAATTAGGAAATTCTTTTACTTTTTTTTTGTAATTGCTCTATGACACCTTAAATGCACAATTTTGGGGTTAAGTAATGAATTAAAATGCTTCCTTGTGAGTTAAATTTTCATTTCCTCTTTAAGTTTTCTGCAGTAATAAATTCAGAGATATAAATATTTCAACATTGTATTTAACTTTTCCTTGTTTGTTTTGGAAAGGACCTTTTAAATCCAAGAAATACACTATTGAAAATAAATTTTATAGTAAGAGTTCCCTTTTATACTCTGTACTGTGAAATTATGGGCAAAAAGAATCTTAAAACAAAAACCTTTTGTCAAAAGTAGGAACATTTTGGTGATGTATTCACAGCCTACTGATCTAGAAAGAAATGGATACAATGTAAAACTGCTTGGTTTTGGACCACTTTGCCTTATGTCTCTTACTAAGTGGTTTCATGCAGCCTTTGACAACTGTGTCAGTGGACACAGTAGACTCCTGTGTGGTCTGCACCTAGTTATGTGCTTCTGTGACCCTGGAGGCAGTTACCTTTCCCAGCTGATACAGTTCAGCTTTTGTTTGCTCTATTTGAGGCTATAATGCATACATTAATATAATACAATTTTGGGGGAACAATCTTAAAAGCATTCACCTAACAAGAAACTTGCAGTTTGCTGTTTTGACACCTATTAGTTACGTAGTTTTGCAATTAATTGCTTATGAAGTTTTATTACATTTATGTGAATTGATACAGTTTTGTTGTCTGGTTCTCAAATCTGATGGCTGTGTATGTTAGCTTTACTGAATTAATGATATTAAGGTATATATTTTGCCTAGATGCTATAAGCAGCAATCAGAAGTTTTCCAGAATGAGGTGATGGAGTCAGTGTGATGAGAACATTTGTTTCTGACTAGGCCCTCCTGTTGATGGTTTTAAATTACTGAACCTCATATTTTAAGAGGAAAGCAAAAGCTTACTCCAGAGTATACATAAATAGGTTGACTTGTTTCTTTGAATAGTTGAAGATAACATTTCAGTTCTTGCTATGGACCCATGGTCATACCTAAAACTGCACTATAAATGTGCTTCCTAACAAAGGTCTAGAGCATACTGGAAGATGGCTTGCTTAAATAGTGTGAATGAATTTAATGTCCAGGACGTAAACTCAAGATGACAGACAATGGGCAGGCATGCTGCAGGCTTAATAGGAACTCAGATGCCTTACGTCATGGGCTCGGTGTATATTCACCAGAAACTCATGTATATTATCTTACAATGCTGGGTTGCTTGTAGGGTTTTTTCTGGTGATTGTTTTGTAGATGAAATAAGGCATCTGTTTTTTGTTACTGTTAATGACCCAGTACAGGCTTTGCATAACCCACAAAAGAAATACTGATACATAGGCCTGGAGTTCTGTTTAAGTCTTATGAAATGTGTTTTCCCAAGTGGGGACTCTGGAATACTACTGAGACTTGTACAAATTAAGACGTGTACATGCTTAGGGCTCACTTAGCTCTGAATTGTTTATGCCAATTACTCCAATTCTGACATGGAGAAACTGAGGAACATAGCACTATGGTGGCATAACGTATTTTGCTAGAAAACCCCCATCTTCACAGCAGTTGTTAAACTCACTTTTGTAAAATCTTACTATTTAAAGTGACAAAAAGTGTTCATGGCTTGTCAAAGGAATTCCATAACTGCCTGAACTCATTCTTTACATACTATACCTATTCTTGTATTTCATTTATGGAGACTGAGTGATTCTTAAGCCTAATTGTGTCAGAAAGCTACAAGTTTAAAAAAAAAAGTTCCAGGAAACTTTTTTAAAATTAAAGCAGCATTCTAGCAAGGCAGGGTTATATCCTGGGGTAATGGTATAAAATGAGGTCCTTTTTAACCTTGAAGATCCCATGGCATGTTTTAGAAGACTGGATGGTTGTCTTACATTTAAGGTAGCAATAATGTTGAAATCACCTGTGCTTTCAACTTAGTCTTTATCTTGTGATGTTCATCCTCTTAAATGGCTACTTCAGTAAAAAGAGGAATGCTTTTAAGCAGCAGTTAGAGACAGGCTACATCTGATAAATGATTAAGCCACCTGTACTCAGTTGAAGTGTCTATACACACAGGGCCACTTCAAGATTTTTTTAAGCTTCTGTACCTCAATGCTACTGCTGTGCTACATAAGAGCTTAAAGGAGCTTGCCATTGAACTTAAGTGATGAGCTGTCTAAAACCTTTAGTCACTCTTCAGGTATTGCAGCAGGCTGTTGCTGCTAAGCTGCAAGGTCCTGTAGTGCTCAAGAGCTTTTTATGGTAGAAATGCTTTCGCTTTAAGTAAGTGTAGGACCCTGAAAATCTGAATAACCCACATAGTCAAACGATCAACATAGAATGATGTTTGAAAACATCTAGCCAAACCTACAGAGCGCTAAGGGGAGATGGGAATTTTGAAGTATTAGGTCACTTTGCTATAAGAAATGTAAATAGAAAGGTCAAGGGAGATATTTCTGGTTTAGATGACAGAATAAATAAAAAGTTCTTGTTTGATCAACTTTTTTAAATAAATGCATCTTTTCAGATCTCACCCTGAAAGTAAAAATCAAAAATTACTATTAAGGAGGTACTAAGGCTGGATGCTTCATCCCATATGGACTTCTGAGCATCTAAAAAGATGGTAGAAAGCAGTGTGAGACTAGAATTGGTGATATGACTTATCTAGCAACAGGCAAGCTGTGTATTTGGCTGCAGAAGAGGAGATAAGGCTAGAACAGAAAGAAATAGTACTACTATAATGGGCTTACTAAATTGCAGAAAATAAGTAACAATTTACCAGTAGATCAAAGCAATCTTTTCCAATAGTTGCACTGTATTACTTTCTTTGCTGTTCATCCTGTTCTGCCTTTGCTATATTTGATACTAAACTTGGTTGCACACACAAAGAAAGCAAAAGAATATCCTTGTTTTAGCTACAACCCTTTAATTTTCTTAATGTTTCCTTTTTGCAACTGCTTTTTTGTTTGGTATATGGCTGCCCTCCAGAAAGTCATAAAAGCATGTTCTGGCATATGAAAATACATTTAGGATAGCATGAGATGCACAGATCTCATTTACTGCATCTCATTTTAGAACAGGAAAGATGAGGTGAAAAAAACCCAATGAAAGAGCTGTAACATGTCATGATTAGTAGGAGAACTTAGTGTGCGAAATAGGATAGAACATTCAAGCTGTAGCCTGGCTCCATGTGATATTTTCAAGTACTTCCCTTACTTTGAAATAACAGGATTTATGAGTCACTGAAATTCCTGTGGTGTGGTACAAACAACTAATTTGAAGAATGATTTGAAGTTGAGTTTCTGAGGGATCATGGATTAATCCTCAGGCAGCAGCACTAGAGCCTGGGCATATGCATGAGAAATCCTCCACTGCCCAAGCAGAAGATCAGCCCTAGGTATGTAACAAATGGGATTTTCTCTGCCCTTTTTCACCCATGTGATGCTAGCAGCAGTGAGAGATCTCAGTGTGTGAGCTATTAATAGAGAAGGACAAACAAGAGCCTTAGAAATCATTACAATTTTGTAATGAAAGTTAAGCATTGTGGTAGCAATGTGCTGTGTAGTTTTACTATATGCAGCTGAAAGTCAGAGGTGAGGTGGCCTCACACCAAAAGAAGGAAGACGAACTACAAATATCAAATAACTAGATTTAAGCCTCAGAGAATTAAGCTAAGGGCATCAAAAACAATGAATTAACAGCCAGAAGGATAAGGGAAATAAAAACTCTCACAAACACATCTAGGGGAAAGGAATACAAGAGGTCTATTAATAAAGGAGCACTAAAGTAAGATAGATAACTCTTGAAATGGTGGAAATCAATTTAAAACAAATAGTTGAAATGAGGAGACAGTCAAAAAAAAAAAAACCCAGTGAGGATGTAATGCAGTTATTGATAAAAGGCAAATAAAATACTTCTGAAATGTGAGCCTACAGTGGGAGTCCAGATAATTTGCCTTATGGGTCAGTAAGACAGTTAGCTAATGGCCTTACTACTGACAATTATTTGAGAGAGTAATATACGGAAAAATAATATACCTTAGCAAGCAAAGATGTTATCTGAGACAGTTACAAGTAATTTGAGGGGATTCCATGGTCTGGCTTTTACTAAGGCATTTGATACAGATATTTGAGGGGTGTCAGATGTTTATTTTACTGTGATTAGGCTAGAGATTAGTTAAGAATGTTGACAAGTAAATGCTGTTGGTTTACAGTTCACCTCCTATATCTTATATGCAGAGGACAGAGAAACTGTAACTTGGCATTTTCCTGGACAATAACTGGGGAGAAAAGTTCTAGGTTCTATTTAGACATAAGTAGATATCTAATTGTATTTGACCTAATACAAGCCAGGAGCTGAAGGAAAAATGTATACTACTAGTGTTCAAAGAGACTGAGAAAACTACGGTTGAAAGATATTGACAGTAAATGATGAGAGCCCACACTGGGTTTGGTCAGTAAAATGTAGTTTGAGATGTGGGAATCTCATTCAGTGTCCGATTCAGTAGTGCTGCACTGGGTTCTACGCACACTGTTGCCACAGAGCTGCTTGACAAGAAAAAGGAAATTCAGAGAGCAACCAAAATGACTGAGGGTTGGAAATGAGTTTAGGAGGATATTTAAGAGTTGAATACCATTTTAGTAACCAGAATATTGAAGTACTTCCTCACAGATTTCTTGGCCAGGAATAGTTTCCACATGGGGAAAGTCCTATTCTTCCTCTTTTAAGATCTGCCTAAGCAAAACCCAAAACAAAAGCCTAGAAACAAATCCAGACCTGTCACAGTACATGTCCTCAAAGACATACCAGTCAACAAAAATTTTTATGATCTCTTATCTTTGAAAGAAAAGACATTAGTGATTGTGACAAGAGTGACAGAGTACAAATCTGAGCGTTTGGACCAGCTAGCTTTAGGTACCTTGCCCCTCTACTGAGAATGATTTAGAGCGCTGGTCATACAGAGGGAGCCTCTCTCCACTGCATTTATAGAGGCAGATTAGCTGCCAATCACTGGATGTGAATAAACTTCTTGGTCTTGAAACTCTTGCTCACAATTACCTGGTTTTCCCATTAAGAATAAGCAAATAGAAAAACAAAGAGTAGTTCTCATAAGAACATTGCCTAAGGTTGAGTTGCTAATTTAATCTGCAGTGCTGTTTGCAAGTTTTCAGTTTGCTCTGCAGAATAGAGCTGGGCACATTCTTAAAACACTGTACCACATGATGGACTCTTTGGTGGGACTTACCCTCCTGCAAAATAACAAAAACAGATCTTAAAATGAAGGGAAGAGGAGCAAAACAAGTGACAAGATTTAAATGTCAACAGACTGACCAATATTTTTGTGCATGTGACTTGGACTGTGTAGGCTTCTGTGTTTGCCTCCCCAGACAGTGGGATTTGTTCCTGAGGTGTCATATGAGAGACATAAGAAACAAGTTTTACATCTTACTCCTTCCAGCAGGCAGTTCTGTTACATTGCTAATTGCATAGTAGTCATCAGAAGAGAGATTTGGTGATTTTTAAAGTACCTGCAGCAATTATATCCTGTTCCACCTGTATTGCTGTTTTTTTAAAGGCAGTGTTTTCCACAGCACTCTTAGCAAATGAAATGCTTTCTAGGCAGCATCTAGTTATGCTTCTGTAAGTCTTCCCTGAGCCTTATCTTTGCAAATTGCATGAAATCTGTCCTTTACATATGCCCTACGTGTATTAGGTGATTAGATTAGTCCTAATTATACCAAATAAACCCATCCTCCTCTATGAATTGGACAAGAAACGTTTGTGCGTGTGCAAGAACATATATCACATCACCTTTAAAGGGAGGCTCATGAGGTAGAGTTTTGATCTGTGACTACTTACCTTTTCTGTCTAACCAGTGCTGTTGCATTTTTCTCAGCCTGACAAGCATCTGGCATACTCTGGCTTTTAATGCACTTCAGTATTAAAGCACTCCTTACAATCACATGAGCTTTTGTTATTGTGGTTTACTCCACTTCTGCAAGTATGGGCTTCTTAATATCCAGGCTTCTCTTGGAGTATCTCTAATAATGAAATAGTACTGAAGTCATGCAAAACTGAAATAGCCATTTATAACAATGGGTTTTATATATATATATATATTTTTTTTTTTTAAATGCCTTGGGTCACTTACTGTTTCCGTATAACAGACGAATAGCAGATGAGCTCTGGAGAGGAACCCTCTGTATTTGGTATGTATGTGTGAAAGGGACTGAAGCTGCTCCTTCATCAAACCTCCACGCACTGGGAGATGTCTCCAGTGATGACAGGAAGGCAAGGGGAAGACAGAAGGAAACCGTCTACCATACAAGGCTTTAAAAATTTAGAACAAAAACTGGCTCTGAATGACTGATGTCACAGAATAATACCTGCTTCTGTGAGTATCCTGCATATCAGTCCCTATCTACTATACCCTCACCTAAGACTCTTCTGTCCTGGAAAGATAAGAAAGGATTTGAAATGTTCTTTGATCCCACAAGTACTAGGCCATTTATGGTCTTCCACTTTCGGCCAAAGCTCATGTCATGCTTCCATGGAGGCATAAAAACTCTTCCAGAACCAGAGGGTAACAACTGCGCTCCTTGGCAGCTTCCTGGAGTTTGACTGGCAGCTTCTGGCTGGGGTCCTGCGGGACTCAGGCCCAGCAGGCACACTGCTCTGCTCAGTGGCAGAGGAGGAGGCTGTACATTGCCTTTGCAAAGCAGAGCATTGCTTGAACTTCACTGTAGGAACTTGGCACAGCATAAAGGAAAGACATATCCCACCCCAGCCTGCAGGCAGATCTGCCATTCCTGAGATAATGCTGCCTAAGATTTCACTGTAGATCCTTTTGCCTGGAGTCTGCATCAGACATCTCTGTATCTAACTTACCTGACTTCCCAGAGATTACACCTTTACCCTTGCCCGGTGTGTCTGCCTGCCTCAGCTCATTAGTCCCCTGCTTATACAGACTGATTCCTGTGAGACACAGGATCCCCTTGGCATTCCCACGCAGGTGTTGTGGAGGGGAATAACTCAGAAACGCTTCCCCTCCAAATGTCTCTGCCACTTCTTTATTAAGCCTGTGTGGGAATTCACATGTGCATACAGCAAACACTGTGATGACCCTGTCAGGACATTCATGAATTATTAGATCCCCTTGAAGCCAGCTCAAGAACAGAAGCAGAGCTGTGCAACACTATAGGTAGGTGGTGATGCAGCTTCAACACAACTTGTC
This sequence comes from Apteryx rowi, assembly GCF_003343035.1. Lineage (NCBI taxonomy): Eukaryota > Metazoa > Chordata > Aves > Apterygiformes > Apterygidae > Apteryx > Apteryx rowi. The sequence continues at coordinate 180,998 of NW_020450866.1, forward strand.
TTTCTAGCTGGTGCTGTTTAAAGCTTCTCTCCCATTAGTGCACTTTATTCACGCATTCAAAACCCATATCATATGACACTTTTAGCAAACCTAATTCCCCTTAACCCTAATCATCTTGTATAACCACTGGTCAACTCCTCCTGCCTGTTGTTCCCAGGCAGCTTTCCCTGTAGTTCTCAGAACCATATCTGCTGTGATCCGGTGAAAATCAGGTGCACTAAAGCATTCCCCCATCAACCAAGCAAGTGCTTCTGGTTCCCCTGACATTTGGCAAAAACAGGTCAGAAGGTTTCTGTTGCCTCAAAACACAGCGATGTAGTGATGTACCTTCCTATCTGGTTTATCCTCTAATCCCCGAGTTCTTTAGCAGACAGCATGCTACAGGCACAGTCTCTGCCCTGAGCTGTAATGCCACAGACTGCACCAGGATTTTGTCACTGATCAGGTATACAATCCAGGGAAGGAGGAAATATCTTTGGGCCTCCACACAATAACAACTATAGTGTGTATCTGCTAATGATCAGAGTGCCTTTCTCCTATTTTCAGCTTCTGGGCAATGTTTTACAGGGGTGGGTGGGGGTGGAAATCATGCACAAAGTACTCTGGCAACTTCACTGCAGGCATACCAGAAATCCATGATACTGCCAGGGGAAAAAGCCTGGATCCCCTAACTTTTGGTAATATGGTTAAAGCACAGATCCACCCTTCCTCTCACAGCAAAAGTACAGAGCAATACTTTCCAAAGAGCACACTTTATACAAGAAGTAACATAAGTAGTATATGTTGATTCCTGCATCAGGAAACACATCTGGTTGCTGACACTGTGTCTGCACTGAGGTAGCAAGGTTAGGTGAAAAGTTTGACAAGGTACAAGGCTGTACTACCTGTGCTGAAGAAAGCAGGCTGCTCTTTCTGACCTTTTCTTCTCTGTCTGCTTTCGGTTGACAAAATATTGGGTTACATTAAAAGAGATTAGCAGAGTGTCTCTTAATATTAAACATAATACTGGAGAACAAACAAGTAAATGCACACAAGACACTCCTTGATCACAGCTGCTATAAAATGGTTCTGGCAGCAAAGAGAGAATTCTTCCTACTTACATGGTCATTGGATACATTCCATTCTTATGATGATCCACTTTGAGAAGGTTTATTCTTCCCACAATAACATAAAAGGAACATTCATGAATGGAAGGAGACCTATAAAATAACTAAAGAAATACATGAGAACAACATGTTTTTTTAAAAATCCATTATTACGTGTGGCCATAATCTATAGTTATGCATCCTAGATCATTTATTTAGGAGTCTATATATTGTAGTACTTGGTGTACAGGAGGAGGAAATAAACTGTACAGCACTCTCACCTCTGACATGGGGCCTGCGATGATTCGTGTAGCCCTTTAAGACACCTGAAGTGCTCTGAGAGCCGAGGATCCCTCATGCATGCTCTGCACCTTGCATGTCCACCTTGGTTCTTGCAGATCCTCTGTATGGACCCATTCCTGAAAAAGATGCTACAGAGCTGTAACACTGGGTGTTAGCCATCTGAAAGTTTCTCTATGGAAATAGGACTTCCAAATGGCAACTGAAGATACAGTGCCCAGGAGCCATAGCACTGCTGAGGTCTAATTCATGACATTTTCTGTTTTATATTCAAATTACTCAATTATTTTAGCAGGTTTCCCAAGAAAATAACATATTTTTGATTATACTGTCTGATTGTCTGTCTGTCATTCCTTCTGTCCCAGTCACTTTCCTTAACCCCTTGGCCAGTTTCCAGGAGGTTAAGTCTTGAAGATGACTATATTCTCATAGCTGTTGCAAAAAAAAAAAAAAAAGCTGGATGTGGAAGGAGACCAAAATTAGTGTCACCACTGAAAGAAAAAAAGCCAAAACTCGGCTGCTATGAGTACTGCTAGCAGCTAGCTGGCTGATCAGCACTCTTGTAAATCTAAAGTAGATTGCTAGGTTTTTGTCCCATTGAGGTATTACAGAGGACAAAGGACACAAATCTATAGGAACCCAATTTTCATACACATGTTTTGTGGTTCAAAACCAACTTATTTTAAATATCAAAGCAAAATTCTCTCACTTTCAAATGTGGAGTGAGCCAAGAAATCACTTCCAAATGTGAAGCTAACCAAGAAATGAGGAACAATTTACTACAATACTATGTCTAAAAGTTCAGATACAACAAAGTACCAAGGCTCCTAACTTCCTGCTGATTTCATACTTAGTTGAAATATTTGTCCATGACCCAAGAGCTGTGCTGATGGGGCCTAAGCCCCATCCTTCCTCCAGTCCTGCTTCCAGCCCCCAAGAACTCATGGGGAAAACAGGATCACTGCAGAAGAGCTTCTGCAATGAAACAGAAACTGTGAATGATGTTTCATTTAAATGAAACTGGAAACAACAATTTTACTGAAATAAGACAATTGTTTTTATTATCTTTGCATTTCACATACCCTCAGATAATTTTGAGGAAAGTGCTGGCTATAGATAGCTGAGGAGGCGGGCAACATATTCATTCATCTTCTAATCACCTTAAACCTAATAAAATCTACTCTGTAAGGCTCAAGGGACAAGGAAGCCTTAACATGAACAAACTTGGGCAGTTTCAGATGTTTTTCTGTCACATGTACCAAACTTAAGAAGCCTAGCCAACCACTAGCTACCTCTGTTCAAACTGGAGGGAGTTGATTATGCATCACTAGATGTGGCCTCCTTACCTTGCAGGGGAACCATTGTCCCATGAAAAGGTTCAAAAGATTCAAGACAATGTAGGTCTAAGCAAGAATATTCAGACTCACCTAGAAAATGAAGCACATGCAGACTCCAGAGCACTACTGTAACGAGCTCTCCACAGGAAATACCATTAAGCAAGTAACCACACTTTCTCTAACTTTATGTAACTTATGCTTGCTCATATACCATCTCTCCAGAGGGTCACCTCTTACATAGTCATGGTATAAGGCTTAATAAAGCTTTTTGAAACAGTCAGGTAAGACTTCAGCTCTAAGGTCTCTTAGCCCTTCAGCCCTATTTCATTGCTTCCAGAATACCTGCACTGCCAGAGGGGCAGGGCCTCTTTCACACTTGCTTCAGCTGTGGCCCATTGAAGCCGAACAGGGTGAAAGCAAGGAAACAGATGTTGAGAAGTCCCCTACAATGATAATGAGAAAAGGATGATGTAAAAGTGTGCCCTGGTGCCTAGCAGAGGAGTGCATCTCCCTGCACCTTCTCCTCCCTGCAGGCGCATACATTCCACTGAGGTTTGTGTCCTGGATCATCAAAGCATTACCCTGACAATGAGAAAAAAGATGCAACTATGATGTTTATTCTCATTCTCTGCTGCTCCAGTCTCTTCTGACTCCCAAGTTTTGCTACCTGTATTGGCCAAGTCAGAAGCCACCAAAGATTACCTGCTTGTCCTATGGCTACCACAAGAGCTTGAGCTAATACAAGAACAAATTTAATTACTATCAGTAAATAATAAGATAACAACAGGCAAGTATTAGGTAGGGTTGTGTTTATCCAGGATACCAAAGCTTAAGTGGCAGAAGACTGGCCATAAGGTAGAACCACAACAGCACATGAAAACAACTCTGCAATTCTGGCACTCCACTGCCTGGATTATCATTATATGTTCATGAAATGCCTAGCACAAAGCAGTGATAGCTGGTTATGCCTGCTGACTACTACTGTGGTACTAATGCTGAGTGGTTCTATTAGCAAGTTCGTTATGTTTGTACTTAATTACAGAGAAACTTGGGAAGATGTAAACATCAAAGGAACCCTTTTCCCTAACAAGATAAGTCTTGACTTTATTCCTAAGACATTTTAAAATTTCCCAACCCATTCAGTTTGAAAACCTGCTGTAGGCTGCCAGGATTTAAATCAATAGATGTTTATTTGGAGACTTCAAAGGTAAATGAAAGGTTACATGGACTGGCACAAAATTGTTTCCTTTGAGCAGTTTTCAGGTACACAAGAAATAGAATTAAATACCCTCTTGCTCTACCAAACTCTCCATTATAAACTCCCAGCCAGTCATTTTTTAATTGAATTAAAAAACTCTCCCTAAAGGTTATGATGCATCTTGAAGCACAGAGCTGTCTCCTCACAGCATTATCTCTATAAATTTTTATTAGCAAAAGTCTTCTGTCCATCAGTTCTTTCTCCACACAACCTTCTGCAAAAGCATTGGAGGCCTGGCTTAAACACCTAAGGAGCCAGGATTCAGAAAGAAACTTAACAAAGGTGATTACTGGAAAACAGACATTACAGATTTACTACAACTCTAATAGCCACTGAAATGGTCCTATACTTAGGCACAGCAAAAGAAAAGGACCTGTCCAGCAAGAATGCAGTGAGCAGGGGCAGATTTTCTTTTAAGCTTTCTGTTTTGTCTTATTCTATATTTGCTCTCAATTAAGTAGTGAATAGTTCTAGTTTATGTTCTAAAAGCTCTTGAGAGCCAAAGCCTTTCTAGTGTATCGGGTATGCTTGTTTTAAGGAGAAGCCATCTCAACACTGGATGATTTGGTGGTCTCCACCTAACAAGTTCCTTCAGTTGCAAAACCCTGAAGTTTTTTTATTACTATTATTTAAAGTTAATATCTATTAAAATACGTTATGAGAGAGAGTTTGGGGTAATCATCTAAAAACACATGAAAAGCATTCAAATACTATAGGAATGAAAACTACAGAACATCTCGTAGATAAATAATCACAGAGTTTGCATGGCCTCTGCTTCCACTACAGAGCTGTGATGAAAAAGCAGGATCTGTAATTTCAGCAAAAATTTCAAAAAGATTCTACTTTCTGGGGATTCTGATTCCTATCTATATGAACAGTTTGTCCTGAAGCTTTCCATCAGATATCTCCTGATCTCCAGAGCATGTGAATATAAAACAGTGTAAATGTACTGCCCTGTTCCTTTCAAGCTATTCAAATAGTGTACTTAAGGCTTGCTACATTTGACTTTAAAACTTTTCATAATGCTGTTTGTTCATTGCTTGTTCTATTTCTAGTTGCTTTAGTTTTAAGAGCCTTGAAGAACTGGAACAAAATTCTTAACAAAGTACTTCATGATTTTCATAATTTTTCACTGAATTTAGATAGCCTAAAACATTTTAAATCGCTGCCTCCCACAGAGAAGCAATTGTCACTGTAGTATCTAGCTCAGGAAGAGACTGTATTAGCCCATGGCAAGGTCTAGCTGGGTTATTCGGAGGGAAGGGTAGCTGTTTTTATGACATTTTAGTGGGCTTCTCCACAGAACAAAAATGTCATCTTTGGTCACTCTCACTCAGAACCTTCCCATTTCAGATGAATTAATGAAAAAATCAAAGTTGCCTTTTAATGTTGTGAATCACTGACCACCAAGTTCTTAACAGAGTATTAGAGCTGCTAGGAGCATGTATGGGTTCAGGAACACGCTACCATTCCTCAGCACACCGGATAGAATGTTGACCATAGTTATTAATAATTACATATAAATCAATACAGTATGTATTGTTATGTTTGGAACCATAATTTTGCTTAAAGTATTACTAATCCCTCCCTCCCTTTGATTTTTCTCCCTTATTTTATAGAAAGCAAAGTTGCTTATTTATCCAAAGAGGAGAGTAGCAGCAGAGTCTCCTTCTTGATAGTCACCGGTCTTTTTGCTAGTTTAGGAAAGGCGACCTGCAGAGAAGATGTTTTAAACTCCCCACCTCATCATGCTTTCCTGCTCACTGTTTGGACCACTGAGATGGAGAGGACGATGAAGACCCCTGTCCTACAGATCCTCCACAATGCACCCTCAGACAGTAGTGATGTTTATAATGTTTCCTTTCTGCAAAATCTCTCTACCTGATCTCCTAAATCACAGCCTTTTCTACGGCTACGGTGAAGTTTCTTATCTTGATTCAGTTACACAAAGATATGCATCATAAGTCCATTTTGTGCTATCAGTGTTAAGCCACAAGCAAAAAATTAAAGCAAACAAATTGATCTCCCTGTTCAGATAGTTCAGCTGTGGTTTAACTATGAAAATTTTGAGATATCTTACAGCTAAATACATCTACCAGAAGTCAGAGCTGGAATTCCTCAGAGGCAGTTGATAAAAAGCATAGCCACTCAAAATACAGATCTAAATAGTGGCTGCTACTGCCAGCACTCCAGACAAGGACTTAGCATAGATGATGTGATGACCCAATGATCCTATTTACACTTCTCACCTTGCTATCAAGTGGCAATATCACTGCAGCTGATGGCCTCAGATAGTGCTCTCACTGTGATGTTCATTTGTTGCTTTTTACTGATCAGTGACCTCCAAGTGAGTTTTACCACTGAATAGGTTATTTCTGCATAAAAAATGTAAGTATTCAAATGTGCCATAGACCTGGACTATTTCACTAAGAAAAGCAGAGGGGCATGGGAGGGGAAAAGGAACATAAACACATACCTGTGTGAAATCCAAGAACTCAGCTGCCAAAACAGGTGAACAGTTTAACTGAGGTTGCTTTCCTGGCTTCCTGCTCTTGAACTTCATCCTTGACAACAAATACCATTGCAAGACAAAAAAGCTCTGAACTCCTATCATATTTTAAAATCAAATAAATAGAGCATTTGGGCTACACACTACATTTCTTTACATTTGCAAACTTCTTGACTGTCAATAAAATTAAAAATCATACAAATGTACTAGTAATCTGTCTGTCCTCAGCACCCACCTGATGTATTTTGTTATCAGAACATCCACTGAAGTCCAACTGTTAAGTAAATTGCTCAGTGAAAAATTATTTTAAAATTGGATTTCCTTGTCTTGGCAAGTGTTGATTTTCTTATGCCTTTTTTTCATTCTACAAAATACCATTGAATTACCATTTTTTCTTGCTGAAAGATTTTTTGCATCATGTAATAATACAAGAACTAGGTATTAGGAAATGAAGAATTAATTAGGTATTAGGAAATGTAGCAAAGAATTGGCAACAAAGTGGTCAAATAATCTCTATTTCCATTTTATTATTTTGTTCTTATTTCATAAAAAAAATCATTTTTTGCTTTCATCTAAACAATACTCACCACAACTGCACATGAAGAATCAATGTAAATTTATAGAGGTCTGAGTATAAAATCCATTTTCCTTCTCTTCACTTACACTTCTCATTTCTTTTTTTTCTTTTTTTTTCTCTTTAAGGCTATTCCATTTTTTATACTTTGACATCAGACACTAACAATGCAGGATTAAATTCAGACTGTTCAAATTGGACATAATGTCTTTTGCTGAGAAGAACTGCAACTATTTTACATTAGATCTGAATTATTTTTAATAACTTTTAAACTTCTCCATTCCATGTACAACATAACTAAACCACATAACCACTTCTGTTAGACATGGAAGAGCTTTCTCTTCCTTTCAGACCATGGGCACACAACAGTGCTCAATGGAAGCAACTGCAATTAAGCATGTTTGAGGTAAGATTTGTTATGTTATTTTGCTTTCTTAGGGGAGCAGTTTGTACTATAGATCTAAGAATGAGATTTTCTGTTACATGATGCACACGCATTTTCTGTAACAATTGTTATCAAGTTATGTAATATTTTCCATGCAGACCTTAAAGCTCTGGTGATCAGCGCATTACACATTCAAGACAGAGAGATTTTACCCTTTATATTTCACTTAAGACATAGATTGAAAGTAAGCCACTGTATTAAATCAATTTTTTGATTCTCATACAGTAACACAATAAATTTGTATTAGGTTTTCCAGTACTGGCAAAGAAAGCTGAAATAAGATATCCATATTCCAATGCAGATTTAAAGCAGAATCAGTGAAAATTTACTGCTTATATCACAGAAAATATAAATTAGGGCCTCAGTGTCTAAGATAAACTCAGAAGACTAACTCCTATATATTTAATAATATATTTCCCTGTTCTCATGAGATCAGAACTGTTAAAGATTATTATGTAATGCTTTGGGGAACAGTTCATTAGACTTTATATTTTTCACATAGTGACAGAAAAATAGCAGTTTCCGTTAAAGTTTTAGCACTGAGCAAGCAAAGCTAAGCTTCTCCACATGTGCTTTAAACTGCCTGGGCATGAACCAATGCTGATCTGGAAGTTGTGTGGTTGAGGTCACAGCATGGCCCTTTTCCCTCCCCTGCCAGCCATGGCATTGCAACATCAGGGCAAGATCCCCCCACCTGGCTGCTCTGCAGTGTAAGACGAGTTGAGGCAGTGATGCATGTGTACCTGCAGGACCTGGCAAGTCACAGTACAACCAAACTGCTCATCTTGCTCCTCTCCAGGTGACCCACGGTTCCAGCAGGGCATGACCACTCTGTGCAAGTGACAGCAGATAAATCTGGGGAAAAAAAGGGGGGGGGAACAGATGATCTTTTCCTTCTATTTCTCTACAGGCCCCCAAATGAGTCCCCCACCTTGTCCCCCAGCTGCATATTGTCAGCCAAAGAATCAGGACCCAGGTGGATTTAAGTCTTAGAGTGAGAGAAGTGCATTACTAGGAGCACAGCAACTCTTAACTTGCTTGCTGTTTGCCTTCCTTTTATGCCATAAATGTTACTATCAAAACTGGGCTTCTAGATAGAAAGCAGGTTGCTATATAATATATTTATCTTTTTTTCTCCTCTCTCTGATGCCTGTATGTTCTCTAGTGGGTTTGCCCTCTAAGGAGAAGGTCAGTGTCTGAATTAATGACATGAGTTAGTGAAGATACAGTTAAAAAAAAAAAAAAAAAAGCAGGATTTTGCCCATATTCTTGTTGTTAACACATCAAAGAGCATGCTATGCTAAAGTTCAGCTGCCAACATTTTTGTTATTCTGACTCCCATTTCAGAGAAGCGCTGAGGTTATTTCTTGAGTAGTCAAGGTAATTCCACCGGCCCATAAAACAACTGAGCTTCAACGCTGAACTCTTATACCCTGCCTATAATAAGTGAAACTGAGGTAACAGCATATACAGCAAATAAGGGTGTGATTTAGTGCATTCAGTTTATACTGTTTCTTAGAAACACTTTAAAGGAGCAGACTTTGGCTGAGCGACCACTTCTCCTTCCGTGTCCTGCCATCAAAATGTCTACATAACAGATGTTCTTGTTAAGTACATTCTCTTTGATACGATGTCACCTTCTTAGCTGGGCTTTTATTTGTTTGGTTGTGCCTGGGTTTTTTTAAAGAAAATTTTCTCTTTTTCCCAGCCAAAATATCAATAAATGTCTTTAGAGAAAACAGAACTTTTCAGCAATTTGGTTGCTCTCTCTTTAGCTGAATGATACAAAATCTTTCTTTTTCAGTCTCCCTGAGCAACAAAGAGGTCTGAATGGATTTCATTATAAAGTGATGTAGGAAAGCATGTAAAAAATGAATATCACACAGTCATAACCATGCACTTTCACAGTAATTATATGCCCTCCTGTTTTGAAGAGGATTGTGCTTTACTGAGTCACTGTAAATATAAACCATGTAACTAACTGTTCATTAAATCAGTATGAGAAAAGTAGTATAGTAAGGCCAATATTCAGACTACAAATGAACTGTGTTTGGTAGCTTTCAGACTCTAGAACTGGGTTAACTGGGGTGCACGTAGAGAGAACAACAAGGTTACAGAGGCCTTAAGAGGACCACCAGCTATTGAAGCTGAGCACTGTGATTACTAGGTTAACTACATCTCCTCCTTGCATTGAAATCAGAGTTAAAAGATCTGCCTAGAGACATTGGACGAAGCTCACTTGCTTCACTTACACACATTTGAAAAACATGTGTGGTATGGTTTGGAGGATTGATTTCTGACACCACGCTTAATCTGTAACTGCTGGTCGTTTACCCTTATTAATGAGCACTCCCAGCAAGAGGGAAGGCCATCCCACCTGTGGGGACCAGTGGCCCAGGGTGCTCTGTGGATCTGTATCTCAAGGCTGAGCTCCCAGGCAGATTTTCTGATGTCAAAGCACAGCAGCCTTTCCCTGAGTGGAACAGTTTCTTAGGTTTCCATACCTTCCCCACAAGACTTTTTGGAGCATTCTTTTACACATGGTTGCAACCAAGCAGTGGTGTGGTGGGACTGACAGAGATGCCCTAAAAAGGTGGAGAGATGGCATGATCATTTAAGCCTTGGCTCCTGAGGCAATCAGGCCAAAAAAGATTTTTATTGCGAAACAATTCCAGAATAATTCATGATGGTCAAGTGCAAAGCTTGGAAAATATCAACCCCAACATGGGAATTAGGAGAAAAGTGTGACCAAATGGAAATGCCTTCCCATAATAAAATGGTAAAATCTTAGCTGTAGCTTTAGCTATCACAAAAGCAATAAATGAAGATACTAGAATACAGGATTATTAAAATCCTGTTCCTCCAGTTGCACAGATTTATTCATTTTTCATTGAGAATCTGAGCTGGATGGTGCCATAAACTGATCAGAAACTTTTGATTTCTGCATAACAAGAGAGACTGCAGATGGCTAAATTAGCTTTGTTTACATTTTCAGTTTAGTCAGCTGATGGCCTACCATCACATGTGAAGTGTAACACAAATTTCTTCCCAGAAAGGGAATTTGTGTAGCCTTTAGCAGAGTTCCCTTGAAAGACCACTGAAAATGGCAGACAACATTTACCTAAAGGTACCTGGCTGGTTAATGAGAGATCATCCCATTTTAGTTTGCTTTCTTGGCAAAAAATCAAGTTCATTCTTCAAAGCCTTTTTTTTTTTCACAGTTCCTATGAGAAGTGATTAACAACTCCTGTACTCATGTTGAGGAGATGGAAGTGTGATAGCAGTGAGAACATGCCAGCTCTGTCACAATCTAGACATGCAGGTACACATGATTTGATCACACCCTGTCATCTGACAGGCCTGCAGGTAGCAGAGATGTAGATCTCTTGGATGACTTTAGTAACTGAGGAGCTAAAGCTGTGAAGTACTGAACACCTCCTACTCACTTCTTTGTAAGATTAAGCCCTAAATCTCCCTGAATGTGTGTTTCTTTGCTAGTAGAATATTTAGGATATACTTTAAATCTTTTCTCTTTTATAATTCAGTTCAATTCTTTTAAACAGTGAAACTGTTTCTCAGAGACCGATATTATAATGTAAAATCTATAAAATTAATTTAAGATTTGGTGATGATCAACCAGCTTCATGAAGTCTTCAGTGTTTCAGAAGCATTCATTTTCAAACATAAATTGAGAAGTCAGCTAAGGCTGGCCTGTAAAGTACTGCTTTGAGAAGTCAGATCAGTTTTCAGATGGTTCCTTCAGTCTTCACTCCTAATACATTTCATTGGCTTTTTAGTCTTCTCTCCATTCCTTTTACAACTCTGTTTCTCCTAGCTCCTTCTCCCCTCTTATGTGGCTTTCTCTTCTTTTTTCTTGCTCACGCTGTTGGCTGCAGGCAAAGGATAAACAGATCCAAACATTTTCTGTTTCAAACCTTCTGGGATGTTTAGTCTAAAGCCTGAGAGCCAAGGAGGAAGAATGAGAATGACCAGATCTTTACAGCACAACCACCTTTTAGTGATTACCCCAGCCCTGGTGGTTTTGGATTCCTCTAACCACAGGCCTGATCCTCAGTGCCCCTGAAGTCTATTTACAACATGTTTAATAATTTCCACCATCTGGCCTTTATTGAGAGTGTCATTCAATATTTATGTAACATTTTCATGTATCAAGTAACATGGCAAAAAAACTATGTCTTAACCAACTTTATTGTTTTTAAACTGATAATGTTTTGTTTTTAATTACCAGGCATTTGTTGTCAGCAGTTTTTCTCTGGAGGCTCTCAAAAACACTGTTGGGAAAGAATGTTCAAACTCCCGTCCTCCCCAGAAAACTTTGGATCAGGCCCTCAGTGCTGAAACACTGTATTTGAAGGTCACTTTTCACTTCTAGGATCAACAACCTGGAAACAAAGGAGTGCGGTTAAAATTAACGTCCCACATGGTTTAAAAAATACTTGTGAATGGCTTCTAAACCTGACATTTCAACCGGGAATGTAGCTGATTTAATAACAACAAAAAAGCAACAATCACATGAGGACGCTGCAGTCATATGATTTTCTTTGCATAGTCAGTCACAGCTTTGGCGTTGACTTTGATTTATGCTCCCTCTCCTTTCTGCCAGATAATGAGGGCTTAGTTTAAACAAGCCTGGTATCCCTAAGGCCTTCACCCTTTTCCCTGGCTGGTAGTAGAAGGAAAGGAGCGAGGGCTGGCTGCAGACAGGAGGGTGCTGAAGCACTTCACTTTTCATATGCTCTGGGATAATTGCCTCTGTGCTGCTGGGGAGAAAGGAGGGCACTCCAGCTCCCTTAGCTTTCCTACCCGTATGTCTGTCTTCACACATATAGGCCATGACTCACCATTTCTGAAAGGCCTCCAGAACGTGGTGATTTAGAGGAGACTGGAGTGCAGTGATCATGAAGGCAAATGGAGTTTGCCTCGCACCTACCAACAGCTCTCAGAGAAAACTGAACATCAGATCCTGTGTTACTGACAGAAATGCTGGCTGGGATGCTCAGGGTAGAGACAAGAACAGCTAATAGGAACTGGTAGAAAATGGAAGAAACTAAAAACAAACCAAATAAATAATAAAAATAATAAATAGCCATAGTTACAAAATATCCTTCCATTGGGCAATCTCTTAATTTCGTTGACAGTGCCTTGGGTTTACAGACTTCCAACTGCCCTGCCCAAAATAAAAATGGTTTAGTGTTGCCTGGCTTGCTGGTCTCTGGCTAAACAGTGTCTCACTTCTGCCAATGCTATACTTTGGGATCAATGACCTTGGTCTCTTCAACTGCTGTCTTGAAGACCCAGATGACAACACATTCAAAGGCCCAGGCTATTTTTCACATTACAGTTCTACTTTGGTAATCGCCACTGTATCACATGTCCTCCCTCAAAAGCATTCACTATGCTTTTTGTCAAGTTTGTCTTTCTGGTCATTGTTTGTTCAGGCCATCCCCTCATCACTTTTAGCTGGACTCCTGATGTTCAGCTCGGAGACCTCTCCCAATCCTGAGCTGCACTTACCCATGTTATGTTGTCAGCAGCTCCATCAACCTTATTTGTTACAACAAGTTTTTCTCAAGAACTTTCATATTTGCTTCTATGCCGTGTTTCACCAAAGCTTGTGCTTTGCTGCAAACAAAAGCAATAAACTTCATGAGGCTGCCAGGGCTGCAAAGAGATTCAGCTGTTTCACTGCCTACAGAAGACCACCTGTGGAAGCCGTCTATCTGGGTTGGTGAAGCATGTTGAATCTGAATTTGAACTGTTAAAAGTGTAGTATTTGCCTGGCTTCCATTTTCCATTATCTTGATCTGTTTTTCCATTATCTCTATACACCATGGACTAAAATGAAGCACTTGCCTGTGTGTCAATCATGGCAATTCATGAGCTAGATATGGACTGGACATCACTACATATGGCCTGTGACCACACCTCTAACTGTGGGCAGCATCTAACTTCACCTTAAAGTGGGCCCACAACAGTCTCCAATCTCAGTTAAAGCCTCTATATGTGTCATGCACTGAAATCATACTCAGAGCAGCACTGCCATAAAGGACATTTGCAAATGTCCTGCAGGTTGATGAGACCTCGCATTGTGATGTCATATCACACAATTGCAGTAGGATAGATGCATGTGCCCCACTACACAAACTTTTAAAGAACGTTTTCCTTAAGAATCAACTCTGATCAGGCGCCAAGTGCAAGGATGTGTTAGAATCAGCCAGTCTCCATTTAGTTTATAGCTGTTGCCCAGCATGTGGGGACAGACACATTTAAGTATCACAGAATGACAAAATAGTTGAGGTTGGGAGGGGTCTCTGGAGATCTTCTAGTCCAACCCCCCTGCTCAAAGCAAAGTCATCTAGAGCAGGTTGCCAAGGACAGTGTCCAGTCAGGTTTCAGATATTTCCAAGGATCAAGACTCCACAACCTCTCTGGGCAACCTGTTCCATTGCTCAACCACCCTCACAGTAAAACAGTGTTTTCTTATGTTCAAACAGAATTTCCTGTGTTTGAATTTGTGCCCATTGCCTCTTGTCCTGTCCACTGGGCATCACTGAAAAGAGTCTGGCTCCATCTCCTTTACACCCTCCCATCAGGTATTTATAAACATTGATAAGATTCCCCCCAAGCCTTCTGCTCTCCAGACTAAACAGTCCCAACTCTCAGCCTCTCCTCATATGAAAGGTGCTCCAGTCCTGTAATCATCTTTGTGGCCCTTTGCTGGACTCACTCCAGTAATGCCATCTCTCTCTTGTAGTGGAGAGCCCAGACCTGGACACAGCACTCCAACTGTGGCCTCACCAGGGCTGAGCAGAGGGGAAGCATCACCTTCCTCGACCTGCTGGAGATGCCTAATGCAGTCCAGGATACCATTGGCCTCCTTTGCTGCAAGGGCACATCGCTGTCTCATGGTCAATTTGTTGTCCACCAGGACCCCCAGTCCTTCTCTGCAAAGCTGCTCTCCAGCCAGTCACTCCCCAGCATGTATTGTTGCATGGGTCTATTTCTCCCCAGGAGCAGGACTTTGCATTGCCCATGAGGTTCCTCTCTGACCATTTCTCCAGCATGTCGAGGTCTGTCTGAATGGCAGCACAGCCTTCTAGTGTATCAGTCACTCCTCCCAGTCTTGAAACGTCTGCAAACTTGCTGAGGGTGCGTTGTCCCATCATCCAGGTCATTAATGAAGAGGTTAATGAAGTAGTGACAGGTCAATCAAATTCAATGAGCTGTTGCAGTAACAGCTGCAAATCAGTCTGAGGTGAGAGTTAATTTGGATTTCTGGAAAGAAATGGCTCTAATTTAAAAACAAATAAGAGCAAAAATTGATCACAGTGCAAAACTGGTATAAAAATGCTTTCAAGGTAAATGGTGTGGCACTAAACAGGTCTCTCAGGAATCCCAGGGAATGCTGAAAGCAAGGGCAGTGAGTCATAAGCACATGAGCTGAAAGAAGCTGAAGACAAAATCATGCATCTCTGCTTAATTCCATCACATGATGAGTCCTGGGGCCCTTCATTTAATGAGAGAGCAGAGCAGCAGAGAAACTTTATTCTCACTTCTCAGCAGAGACTGAAGGAGTTACTGTGTGGAAGAAACGGGCATTCTCTGCTCCTCTGCACAGGCTGAGTTGACGCACGGTCTCTCACACCATGAGCAGAGTTTGCCACCACCTTGGATTCCTGCTCCTGGCTGAAGTGGTTCTGTGTACTGCTGCCATACGTGAGTGCTTTACCCCTTTCCTCTTCCCCTACATCTACAGATTCAACATCCTGAGGCAGAGCTGTAAAAACTGTGTTGCTACTGCAAAGTGCAGCAGTTGCTGTAGCTATGCTTGGGAACTGGTAGGCAGCAGCTAGCTGGCTGCTGCTCCATCTCAGGGTTACCTGGGTCTGGGTAGAAATGTCACTTGAGCTGGAGAAAAGTGCAGACAGCTTTCAGCTATCTATTTCCTGTGCTCCACAGATACACAGGGAGTTGACTGGAGCTAAGCCTTGGCTCATTTCCTCAAATTTCCAGCAAGTTTTCCCCAGCACAAGCATAGGAAAAAAAGGCAGAGGTAGAATGAACTTCTCGTAATTTGCTCAGCTCAGCTGTGGCTAGAAGAGGCCAGGTTAGAGGTAGCACTCCCAGCTGGGACACCCATACCTTTGGATCCCAAACCTCAAGGAGTCCAGTCAAGGAATTAGATCCTCAAGCTGTGGTGGGCAGGCACAGAGCTGGTCGTTATCTTCCAGGACTCCCAACTTGACTCAATCTAGGTTGACTCACTGACCTCAGGGCTAGGAACCCAGAAATGGGAATTTAACCTCAAGTTCCAGGATCTCCAAGAAGGAACTAAAGACCTTAAATGCTGAGGTCAGGCTGAATATCCATCTAGCTTTGCACCTGTCTCCAATGGGGAATAGTAATGAACGTATAACTGGACAAGCTCATAGTAGTATTTACCCAGGATATTAACTGTGCCTTACATGAAGAAATATAATCCTCTTATGTGCTTAGAACCTGCTGGTTTCATTTAATTCTCCTTAGCTTTTGTATTTTGAGAAATAGTGAATAACAACTGCTTCATCCTCCATGCTGTTCATGATTGTTTTTATATTCTTCTCTGTCACCTGTTCTCTAGGCTCAAAACCCAGTTTATTCAGCTGCTCCTCATACAGAAACAATTCTATCCCTTTGTAGCATCCTCACCACCTTTCTCTGTACTCTTTCAGTTGTTATATCCTTCCTGAACTGTAGAGACCAGAGCAGCATACAGTATTCGAGACATGAACACACACAGAATTATACAAAGTTATAATAACACTTTTGTCTTTGTTCTCTATTTCTAAGCTTTCCCTAGCTTTTCAACCACTACTGAGCACTGTATTGAAAACTGTAAAGCTCCAAGATCTCATTTCTGACGGGTAATAGCTAGTTTAGAGCCCCTCGTTTTGTAATTAAAGTTGGAGTTACATTTAACTATGCTGAACTTTGTATCATTTTATTGCCCAATCATTGAGTCTCATACAGTCTTCCTGCATTTCAGTCAGTCCTACCCTCTACTCTAAGTTGCTACTTTCAGCAGATTAATCACCCATTTTCCAGATTATTTATGAACTTTTAAAACCATTTCAACAACTGAGAAAACTGGCCATTTATTCATAACTTTTGGTTGATATATTTTAACCAATTATTTATTCATGTGAGATCCTTCATTCTTAGCCCATGGTAACTTAGTTCCTTTATGTGCCTTTAGCAGGGGACCTTGTCAAATGCCATCTGGAATTCAACAGACTATATCAAACAGATGAGCCTTGTTCACATGCTCACTGACTCCCTCAGAGAAACTCTAATAGATTTGTTATGAATTAGAGCATTTTACATCGTATCACATTCATCCAGTCTCTGCTAATTCTGTTCTTTGTTGTTGCTATCAGCTTGTCCAGTTCAGGCATCAGACTTTTTGTAGTCCTCTAAATCTTTCCTAGAACCCTTTTTTAAAATTGCCATCACATTTGCCACATTTTGTTTCTCGGTCACTGAAGCAGTTTTAAGCAAGAGGTTACATGCTATGGTTAACAGCTTATTTACTTCATTCTTGAATAACTTCGATACTGTTAGAGCCACCTGATTTAGACAACTTTTTTCATTTTGTTGATTTATTCTATAACTTTTTGTGCCAACACTTCATTTTGACAGAGATTCTCCATCACTGTAAGGAAAAATTCTAGCATGGAAATATCCAGTGCTCATCCTTTGTGAATGCAGATGCAAACTAATGTATTTTACTTTTGTGCCATCACTTTATCTTCCCTGAACACGTCTTCTGAATCTCCATCATCTACTGGCCCTACAGACTTTCTGGCAAGCCTTCCACTACTTTTGTGTTTGAAAAAAAGACTAATTGGTAGGTTTTATGTTTTTGCAAGTTGTTCCTCAAATTCTCTTTTGTCCTGCTTTATTATGTTTTTACATTTAACTTTACAGAGTTTATACTCTTCTTAGAATGTAAATGTCTTCTTAGTTTGGCTAAGAAGCCAAGCTTACCTCAGCTTAGCTGAATGTACATGACTTCTTAGCTTGGCCATAATATCATCCTTTTTACTTCTAATAACTCTTTTATTTTCCTCTTCATTATGTCTTCTTTCTATCGCTGTTCTAACAGTCTTTCTTTCTCTCTCTCATGGCTAACATGCTAGCCATGTGTGGCTAGGAATGCCAAACTTCTTTTCTGTTCCTTTTTCACCAAAAACAAAACCAGAATGAGAAAGAAGAAAGTCAATCCAAGAATAAGGTCTTTTCTCCTATGATCACCTCACCAAAACTATTACAGTAAACATTTCCTCAGATTCTATTATTACTGTATTTTGAACCAAATTGCCCTAATTTTGGTTATGACCAACATCTGTTCTTGAATGTTTTCCATTGTTAAAGAAGAAACACATTAAAGCCTTTTATTCCTTTAAATTCAGCAACTGAAAATCTTCAGCTGCATGTGTTAGAGAAGCTGGAGCTGAAATATTTGCTCAACTGAAAAAAATGCCTTTGTCTTGTTGTCCTGAAGCTTGTGAAATGTTTTATATTTGACTGAAATAAACAAAATACATCAGAGAGGCAGACAAATGACTTAGGAACTTGTGATTTAGAAGCAGTGACCACAGTTATTACCAAAGCTGGACAAGAAAATGACTTTTGAATTCAAAGATTGTTATTCAAAATTAAAAATTAAAAGCTTTTAAAAAACTGAAAGTTTTCCAGCTCTTTTTGATGAACTGAACATTGGGGGGGGGGGAAAAACATTGACTGAACCCATTGTTTTGATCTGACAAAATCAAAACATTTTTATTCATTAAACGATTTTAAAGTAAAATCAAAGATAATGGGAAAATTAGGAAAAATCCCAAACCATTTAATTTCAAGATCACATATTAATTTCTTGACATAAAATGTAATCAAACTTGATAAGCCTTTGTGAAATATTTTTATAATCTCTGTTGTGGTTTTTTTTCTGTGAAACATTTCTGAAGGACAGCATTACCCAACTCTACTTCTGACCAAGACTGAAAATGACACAATATGTGACAAGGGCCATTGAGTAATGTGTGTATCACAATGTCCGTTGTAATGTTGTGCTTTGCTCATATCAATGTAGTAGATCTTCAGGAAAGACTTGATTTAAGTGATCTAAGTGAGATTGTGAGGAGTCCTTCTAGGGCAAAAGAACATGGGAGTGTATGTCTCCAAGTGCAAAATCTGTTCTTTTCCTCAGACCTTTCTGCCTTCAAGCCCCAAGATACTTGAGAGAGAGCTTACAGCATCAGTTTGGACTGACCGTGAGAGATGGGCATTGGCCTGTCTGAAGGCATGTCCTTTCCAGCAGCTTGGACCGGCTACACTTGTTCTGTACCTTTTCCAAAACCTGGAGAAACTCCAACATAGTTGGTTATGTAATACCAGACAGGGACATTCCTGCCTTTCTTATAGATCTCTACATTCTTCCTGAAATCATCTAGCTCTTTGTTGCACTTGTATATAAATCACAGAAGTGTCCAACATCAGGTAACTTTAAAACAAAGACATGAAAAGCAGAAGAAATCCTAACTCCCTTGATGTTATGACAGAATGGCACACCCAGAGTTACCTGATTAACATGACAGAGCTGTTTAAAGCCTCCAGGCTTTAACTGAACTCTGTCCATGAGCCTACTTACAAACATATTTTGATGGCATCCTACAGTGTTAAACATGTTCCTACAGGTTATTCAGTTATTTATTTTGCTTCTCATAATGCAGCTACTTTGTGACAGAGGCCTAAAGGCCTCTCAAAGGCTTGGGAAAAGTTTGAGTCCATCACTTGTGCTAAAATGAGAAGAAAGAAGTTATTAAAATTATTTAACCTGAGCCATTTCTAAAATAATAGGCATGAAGCTAGTATCTTTTTGTTGTTATATTATTAACACATTAAATTTACTATTCAGCTCTACATTTTCTTTTCTGGAAATACCAGTTAAGAATCACTCCCATCCAAACCACCAGCCAACTCACAAATGAAGCTTCAGTGGGTCAAAACTCATTCCTAGCATAACTTCCACTAAAGTACAACTTAGACACACTGTGAATTTAGCCTATAACCCTTTTAGTCATAGATTACCAGTCAGGCACAAAAGAGTTTTAGCAGTCAAGCAACCTCTTTACAGGTAGCCTGATTATTGCATGGTTATGTTCATTCCATAAGAACACTTGCTCTGATACGATAAAAATGTTGTAAAACTTTTATTCTTTCTCTGGAAAGCTTGTGCAACTACAAATCAGTGACAGAATTTTCTTTATGTTGTTTATAGGTGATTTAAGTGTTTATAGCTGTGACAATAAAGTTCCATAACTTTCCACTAGTGAAGAGTTTTCTAATCAGTGCAAGAACACAATCACAAGTAGGCTGTTCAGCACAATTATGTCCTGACAGAGTAACAGGGAATATATTATGACATTATATGTTCATTTTTTTCTATCTATCTAGGGTTTCAAGATGTGCTGAGCCAAGAAAGAACTTCTCCTGTCACATCGTATAAGAAGCTACATGGCTGGTCTAGTGATCAAAATGAATGGAATGAAAAACTTTATCCTTTCTGGGAAGAAGGAGATCCCAGATGGAAGGACTGCTGGAAAGGTAGTTGCACATACATTATTCAAAGGATTTTTTTGAATTTTTCAAAAAATTGAAAAAATTGGCCAGAAAATCCACCTCATCAAAGAGTGCAGGTGCTATAGTGCTATTTCCTACATGTCATATCCAGAGCTGCTGCAAGCAATAATAAATTAAAGACCATTGGTTTGGATACTACTATTAGTACATTGTCTGAAGAAGCATACTAGTGAGTTATTACAGTATATGCTTTCCCACAACTCATAGCATCAGAAATTAATACGTATTAAGAGGCAGTGCTCTAGGATAATCCTTTTTTTTTTTTGGATAATCCTTTTTTTTTTCTTTTTGGAAACATGCACCAGGGGACACATCATAGCTTCAACTTCTATCCTAGGGTATTGTGGGCTTCAGTTTAACAACGACAGTGAAGACCCAGTTTATCATCACCTTGTCTCAACTGAGGTCTAAAGGCTGTATCCCTGGGGAGAAATAAAAGTAGTCTCCTTTGGAATATATTGACCCCATAGGTAAAAATCTGATTCTCAGCTGTAAGAAGGAAATAAATGGCAGGTCAGTGAGTGATTTTGGCAGAGATGATGAATCCCTCTAATTGATTGTAAGCTGGGATTTTGATATGGGTGCAAGTGACTTAGGAGCACAAATCCCATTGGAAATAAAGAAAGCGTCAATAAAGGATTTCAAATGTAAATAGTGCACAGCTGAAGGTAACTGCTGCTCTGATGCATCCTTCACTGCAGTGAAGTCTCAATTTTATTTTCTACAGGAGGAAAGGTGACAGCCAAGTTGGTCACTGATAGCCCAGCACTGGTAGGATCCAACGTGACCTTTGTTGTGACTCTCCAGTTTCCCAAGTGCCAGAGAGAGGATAATGATGGCAACATAATATACGAGAGAAACTGTACCCAGGGTAGGTAATGGTAATCTCCACGTACTGTCTATGTATCTCACTGTTGTTGTGGTGTGAGTGTCATAAATCTTCAGAAGCACAACCTGTAACCAAAAGTTAAGTTGCTTTTAACTGATAACTACACTAGTGTCTAGCCTGTGTCATGCCACTTTTCTTCCTCAGAATATCACTGTATTATTTTTACAGTTCTGCACCTGCTACGTATATTGGCCAAGTACTTTAAGGAGATTTGTCTTCACTATAAAATTAGCTTTTCAAAATACTGACTTTAATTTGGCTTCCTAAAAATACTGTTATTGCTTTTCAGCTCACTCACAAGGTAGCCCAATCCCTAGATGAAGACAGGTTCAACTGATCAGTCACACTGTTTTCTTCCAAATTTATAAAACTGACAACTTATGCAATTGAGACTTCTTTCAGTTAAGTATTGTAGAATCACTAACAATCTTCTGTGTCCTGAAAACCCTCAAGGAAGAGTAAATTTCACGTTCCCATATTTCAAGAATAAAAAGTAACCAGGAGAATATTATCATTTAAAAACAAGCAGTCTTTTCAACAGAACATCACCTTTTTTTGACCATCTTTACATGCTACAAGGAGCAAAAAACATCACAGTTCTGATGTTTGAAGTTACTGGATCTTGAGTGAAACAGGCTGTTGTACTGTTCTTCCTCTGAATTCCTAAATGTTCAACAAATGTTTCTACTGATCAAAGTAATTTCCATCTCAAGGAACATCAACAAAGATTTTTTTCAGCATAAGTTCTACTTTTTCCACTGTCTACAGTGGAAACATTAACTGCCGATGCCCATTCTCTACTTAATGTTCATTTTACTGTTTGGGGAGCAACTGTCTTTTTACTATTCAGAACGGTACTGTAGTTGATGTGTAACATTTAAAAGTGCCATAGAAATATTTTCTGACAAAACAAAATAAATCACTTCCTCCCAGTGCTTCCACAAATGCTTTTTCTACTTAAATATTTAAATTTTGCATGCTGAATGTCAGGGCAGCTCCACTGGCTCCAGTGAAATAGTAGCATCCTCTGTAGCTGACAGGCTACTTTAATGGGGCACGCAACTTTAACTATGTCTAAAAAAAGCAAACAAAACACAGTCTCAGAAGAACTAAATGTCAGTCTAAAAACAGCCCACTTACTTACCCCATTGTTTAAGGGCAATAACTTTGCTGTGACCTGGGTGTCTGCATTCTGTTTCCTGGTTTACCATACATTTCACAACTGACCAGGAACATGTCCTATTTCTACACTTAGATACTCCAGCTTTGCAGGATCAGTATGTCTACAACTGGACTAAATGGATCAACAACTGCGGCTGGGAAAACTGCACAAGCAACCACAGCCATAACGTATTTCCAGATGGGAGACCTTTCCATCATCATCCTGACTGGAGGAGGAGGAACTTTGTCTATCTGTTTCATACATTTGGTTAGTACTGCAAAATATATCTTGGTTTGGTTGTTGCTGCAAAACTTACATTCACTTTGTATATTAACTCATTTTTCTAATATCTTTCATTAAAAGTTCTTAAATGGTATTCCATAGTTCTTAAGTGAGAATCCTGAATTCATTCAGAGCTTTTCAGAGAAGGCATCAGCTGCTCTATTATCTTCCGCCAGATTTGGAAATCATGTATTACCAGGAGATTTTCTTTAAGGTTATGCATTCAGAGAATTACAACTGTAGAAAATTAATTTCCTTTCAGTAGCGCTCAAAATAGTTTTCTAGGAAAACAGAGGGTCTGAGCAGGTCAGCCAGATGATTTGTTGACCAGCTGTTACTACTTCAGATTCTTGAACTTAGAGAGACCACAGAGCTGTATATTTGTAGATTAGTTTAACAGTACAGCACTTTTTGACTCTGAAAACTGCCATTGACTGTGTGGCACTGTTCTAGTCACAGATACTGGTTTCTAGTGTTTTCAGCTCTTGAATATGTAATGGTGGGCTATTTCTGACACTGGCTACATAATAAATCTTAATATCCTAATTTAGCTTGACAACATCAATATAAGCATCAGTAATAATAATAATGCCCTCAATTTTAAATAAAGCTGATACTATTTACCTATCTCAATCAGCTGTTATGAATATAAATAAGTAAATGTATACAAAGGGTTCTGGTGAATGATGCAAGAAGCATTATACCTTCTTGCTACACTGAAAACATACAGATACAAGCTAATCTAAAATGCCTAAGAGGTAATGCTGTTTCACTACATAATCCTGATAACTTAATATAATGTAATTGCTTTGGAAAGATGTAGATGCTTTGCAAATGCCTTTTCTTAGATCAGTGAAATTTGGGACATCTTTCTGACACCTTTGAAAAAAACACAGGAATAAGTGTGTAAGTGTACTTGTGTAAGTACTCAGTGCTCCAAAAGGACCTGTCAGATAACTGAAAGACTATTCTAAACTTATATTATGATTTACACAATCCAAGATTCACAGAGACATTGGTTATCTCAGAACAATTTCCTGTAGCTAGCCTTAAGGGTAAAACATTTTATAAGTTCATGTTGTGTTTCAGGTCAGTACTACCAAAAAAACGGACGCTTTTCAACAATTGTTTCAGTCAACACAGCAAATATCACTCTTGGCAAACACGTGATGGAGGTATCCATTTACAGGAGAGGGCACTCAACATATGTTCCAATTGCAAGAGCAAGTAGCATTTATATTGTAACAGGTGAGTGTCCTGAAATAAACTGTAATAAAATACTGGAGATATTTGTTGTGTGTTACAAGAATGTAACATGAGCACTATCTGGGATGAAAAGAAGGCATTGGCTCAAGAAAGGTTTTAATATGGATGTGAAATCTCTGGCAAATTGCCTTGAATAACATAATTTACCTTGGTATCTACCTCAGTTGTAACACTTCTACTTTGTGATGAAAAGTGATCTACTAGAGGAAACGTGGTCTTCAACAGATGCTTGTGATTCCTTATATGTTCCCATACTTCTCTGTGTAACTGTTTCCTATTGACACTCACTCAGTAAACTGAATTAAAGTAGAAACCCATGTTAAAGATATTAATGATGTCTTACATTCTGACTGTTGCTATTCAGGAACTTTGGAGCTGTTTGCAGACAGATATGCTTGCTTTAATTGTTTTCTTCCTTTTTTCTTGCAGACAAAATTCCATTATTTGTGAACATGTCCCAGAAAAATGACCGCAACATCTCAGACTCTATCTTTATCAAAGACTCACCAATCACATTTGATGTGAAGATCCATGATCCCAGTTACTATCTTAATAATTCTGTCATCTCCTACAAGTGGGACTTTGGAGATGGAAGCGGCTTATTTATATCAAGCAGCTCCATTACACCTCACACCTATGCTCTACAAGGAAACTTCACTCTGAATTTAACTGTCCAAGCTATTATACCTGTACCTTGCAAGCCAGTAACACCCACTCCACCACTGCCCACCTCAGCAGGTAAGAGTTCATCAATCAGCAGTGATACTGGATCAGCAGTAATGCTAAAAAAATCAGAATTTAGAGTTTTAAGTATATATCTTTAAAAGTTATATGCCATCAAAGTAAGAGCTGCAAAACTCTGCAAACCCTCTACAAATATAGTTTAGAGACAGACTCAATAAACGCATAGGCATCAGTTACACATTTAAGAACCTGATTCTTATTTACATTAAATCAAATTCTATCACAATGATGACAGCATAATGGCGTCCTCAGGTGGACACATTCCTTTTTAGACCCTTTACCATGCAAGATCAAATGGTTTTAGTCTTGCCTATTCAGGAACATTTCCAGAGGTAAGATTTAAATTTAAACTGAAAAAGAGGTATTTCACAGTAGCTGCCTGCATGAACACTCTTAGAGCTGGTTCCTTCCTAGTTTTCATTAATCTCCATCCAAAATTTAATGAGATTGGATTGAACTAGCAAAAAGTTACTCTTATTCCAAAATATAGGATTTTCACATGGCATTAACTCAGAATGCATTTTCCAGTTTAAATTTATGTGCTATCATATTTCAGGATAATTTTCATTATGTTCAGCACTGGCTTATCATCTCAGAGAATTTTAACATTTGCCAAAGACCTGCAGCTTCAACCTGGGTAGTTATAATACTACTACTATTAAATTGTAAATGTGGCTACGTTTTTCAAATTTCAGAATTTTAATATGTGCTTTTAACAAAATGTTAAATGAGAATGAAAAGGGAAAGATATAATTTCCATCACTTCCCCTCTTCAACTCTTTCAACTAACACTAATGTAGAGCAATAGAAAAATAGGTACTTTTAAAGAGAGCATTTTAAAGCTTTTATTGGCATTTGGATTTATTCTATAATTGATCCGGGAATTTTAAATACGTTTTTAATTATACCAAACCTTGTAGTCTCACTTTTATTTCTTAGAGACAGGTGACTAGCATGGTGGCTTTTGGAGTGAGGCTACACAGGCCAAAGAATCTGAAATCCCAGCCACTCTTGGGTTCTACAGAACAGCAGAGCACATGTGTTTTCTTTAAGCTTCTACCGTGATCCTATACAGATAAGTGCATTACTGCATAGGTGTAGAGCAAAATAACCAATGACATATGTAATGAATGCAGTTGAAAGACATGGCCATGTTCAGAATACCTCTAAGTGGAACTTGTTCTAAGTTGTGTATCTATTTTTCCCTACCCAACCAAACAGTAACCATTGAACCATCTTCTAATCCAGACTCTTCTACCATTGTCGAGACAACAGGAGACAATCCTGATGGAGGCTGCCATATTTACAGATATGGATATTACAGAACCGGTATCTCTATTGTAGGTAAGGACCTGAGTCAATACCTCAATAGAGGAGTGGGGCTAGTAATGTAATACATGTATGGTTGAGAAACTATTTATTTAGCCTCTCTTTTATCTAATGTGTGACCTACAACAAGATCCTTCTCTCTTGGACCTAGCTAACATTTTTAAAGGTTAATACGCAGCTACTACACACGCTTCCAGGACCCAGCAGCAGAGGTTATGGTGCCTTGGTTCCAGACATGTGAGTCTGGGCCTTGCTCTGGACTCCTGCCAATGGCTGCCCCTGTGCTACAGTGCAAATGTTTCCAGTCATTTGCACTGGCAAATAGCTGACAAGAATGTGGACCATATCATTCTTTTCTGTACCATTAGCTTCAGAAACTGGCACACCTGAAACACACTGGCCTGAGAGGTCACATAAGGTTGAGTGACCTTAGTATGCACAGAAGTCCTGGTTAGCAGGAGGTAGAGGTAATCAGGTGGAAGTGATTTTTTTTTTTTTTTAAGAAAAAAAAAAGGGGGGGAGCAGAACAGAAGGGAACAACCTCATAAGAAAAGCACTGGAACATTTCTTTTTTCAAACCCTTCAAGAGGAGTGCTAAGGGAGAAAGAGGGTTATGGAAAACAAAACCTGAGCTGAGCATCAGCCAAACACTTGAGGTTCTGTACACAAACATTTCAGAGCTTATCGTATGTCCTACCCTTGACATCTGTTTCCTCTTCCAGAGGGAATCCTTGGGGTAAATATCATTCAGATGACAAATATCCAGATGACAGAAAGTCAAGCTGAAAACTCACTGGTTGACTTTGTTGTTACCTGCCAAGGGAGGTAAGTGTGTAAATGAAACTGCCAATCACTTTAAAAATAGTTAGGTGCTGGAATGATGTTTGCACTTAGATGCAGTTGCATGAACAAAAGCTGGGAACTTCAGCATTTTTATTTCTTTACTGAAACTAAAGATAATGCAAGTCTCACTTGTATACTGCTAGGCTCTTAGGATTCAGAACAAATGTCATGCCTAAGTAAAAATAAAAGAGCTAGATAAGTGGGTAGAAGCAATTTTATATTTTCCTGGCAAAAACAGGATTTCAGCATTCACTGTAAAATGGGAAGCAGTCTACTGAAATTGGAAGGAAACCCTTTCTTTCTAGCCATGATTTTTTTGATGTTTAAAGTAAATGGGTGTGTCCAAGCAACTCCTCAGGTAGGAAAACATTGCATTAATATTCCTACCTCCAAGAAGGGGATTTGAGTTAAGAGGACTGAGAGGTACAACAATTATCTTGATAATGCAACTGGAAAACAATTAATCTTTCTAAAATTAGCATGCCAATTTTACTGCACATAATACTACATGTAAGAATATGTATTCCTTTCATGGCAACATATTTTAAAAGTAACAGACTTTATAAACTGATTTATGGTAGGTAACTGTGACCACAATAAAGTCTTAAATTATAAGTGAAACAAGATGATTTTATGGAAGATTTTATATATGCATTTTATATAAAATCTATGTACATCTAAAATATACATGTATGTAGAAAAAATAGAAAAATATTAACACAATGATCTTTTAAATCAATATAACGTCACTGATTCCAGTAAACAGGCATCAGTATAAAACAGGGGCATCAGTGCAAAGTGTCTATAAACTGGACTAATAGGCCTCCACACATACAATGTACTCTCTCTTCCCATCCCAGTCTTCCTACAGATGTCTGTACAGTAGTTTCTGACCCCACATGCCAGGTGTCTCAGAGTGTGGTATGTGACCCCATTATCATCACTGACAAATGCCTTCTCACCATACGGAGAGCTTTTGATGAACCTGGAACATACTGTATAAATATCACCTTGGGAGATGACACAAGTCAAGCCCTTGCAAGCGCACTTATATCTGTAAATGGAGGTAAGTTTGCACAGAGAAGGTGTGGATGGTCTGTGAATAGCTTCTCCTTGTGGTCATTTCCCTGGGGAGGGGGTGAGATCACAGGAACATACACATGGGTTCCAGTACGCTTAGGGGCCTCAGCTGAGACTGTGCCAGGCTTTGTGAGTCCACACAAAGATAACAGATGATCCTTTCTCTATGGGAATTTTTGATGTTAGAGCTTGGTTTGGTTTATGTGTATGATCTAATGAGTATGGTAATTATACAAGCCCTTCAGTATCAATGAATACTAACAGTTGTTCAGCAGTAATATATTTTTCCACAGAATAACTGTTAGGCAGAAAAGCAGGTGGGGGAAATGCCAGCCTGCCTGCTTCACACACAGAGAACTCAAACACAGAGAAACTGAGAGAGGAGTTTGGCTCACTAGAGACAGAATCAAAGCCTACAGCTGAGCTGGCTTTCTTGGACACCCTTTATAACCCACTGATCTTGACCTGGTCTGTATTTCTACGTTAGCATAAGATGAATCAGGTTCTGGAAAGGCCTGTGTCATTCACTGACTGAAAAGTGTGCGCAGTGTGACTATTTTAAAATAGTTGAATGGTTAGAATAGAATGGTTTACCTTTGGTCAGATGAATCTCACCATGTCTTGCTCATGATTATCCAAGCAGTCTTTGACAGAACCAGATTCAGTGAGAACCCTAACCGATTTCTCTGTTCCCACTCCATTGCCCTACTGTCCTCCCACTATATCCTGGTGATTCTACTGCACTCTTTAATTAACATCAGCCAAGAAAATGACCCTTTGTAGCCATTTGCTACAGCATTTTCAGGTGATTTTATTTAATCTAGGTTATAAACGTAACTGTACCTAAATCAATCCATGATGACTAAGGCAGTCTACCCAACCTGTAAGTGTGTGTAGGCTTCTGAAAATGCAAATAAGCATCTAGTAGGATTTCTCAAAATCGTATTCACAGAACTTAACTTTAGCCCAGCAAGGCTGGTCTCCCTAGGTATCTGCCAGGAGCAAAGCTAAATTGTAGTTTGGGGCTTACATTATAATCCAGGCAGAATTAGAATCTAAGAGAGGTTGCTGCTATGAATTCCACAGAAGCCCATCTAGCATTTGTAAACATCTCCCATGTATCATTATTCTCCATTCATTTCGAGGGAAAGCAAGTATTTATGAACTTCTGACAATCCCATCATTTGATGTCTGAGTATACTTAAACATCTGGCCTTTGAAGTTTGGCAGACTGTGCCTGGGTTATGTGGGCACTGTACAAAACATCAACTATTAATCTGATTAAACTGCTGTTGAAGGGGTTGCGCTCCTATGATTTATACCTGTCCTATAGTTGTGTGGTGTTTTGCAAACTAGTCCAAGGACCTATGTGATTCATAAAATAATGTAAATTCCTAGAGTATCAACAAAAATACTGCGTAAACTAGGACTGTCAAGCCTTCACAAAAATTGTATCAACAAACTGAAAAATGCATGAGGCACATGTACCAAGTAAATGGTAAACGCAAAGGTGATATCTTGATTTTAATATATAGCAATTATAAATTAATAAACTGGAAAGGTAAATCAACACGCATTTCTAGGTTACTTCATTGTACAAACACTATTAATGTGAGTACCAAGAATGTGTCTCAGTGTCAATGACATCAATAAATTAATTGATATACAGCCTGTGGACTGGAAAATTAAGATATTTAACATAAATCAAGAAAACACTTGTATTGATTTGGCCTCTTCTTCCCTCAGATACAATGCAATTAGGAGCAGATATGAGTGAAATGCTCAATGACAAACCAGAAGGCAGAGTTCAATGACAAGCAGAGTCCAGAGTTGATTTCCCACAACAAGAACATTACAAAAGCAGAGCCCTCAGCTCTTTAAAGGAATAAGGCAAACAAACCCTGGGTCCATCAGGCACTCAGCCGCACTTAACCATGTTAGGATGTGAGGCTGAAACAAACAATAACACTTTGGAAATTTCTTTTTTCATCCCTAAGACAGTAAACTGATAATAATTCTTACATTACACCTTATAAAGAGATTATGTATATTATATGCTCAGTATAAGTGGTCCCCTAGCATAGCAATTGGGCAAGGAGCAAATTAGCTCCCTCTTGTGGTGTGCCAGCAAGACCTTCTGTTCCCTTCCACACTGAAAGGGCAACTGTGTGTTTTCAGGAGCACAGCTCATATGTAAAACTGCCAAAGCCCGACTCACAGTCTGGTGGCACTGAGAATTAAACTGATTAGGCTGTGAAAGCACCACCTCCTGCCAAAGGCACTGACCTCCAATGCTTAGCATGTTTCACATACTAAGTGTACTTCAGTTTGTAAAGAAACCTGGTAAAAATGACATTTTCTTTGGAAAAATCCATCTCACTGTAAAAATGAGGGTAATCTTATAATCAAACCTACTTTTTGAAATCTAGGATCATCCTCAGGAACAACAGAAGGTGTCTTTATCTTCCTTGGTTTGCTGGCAGTGTTTGTCATCATTGTGGCTTTTGTCCTTTACAAGTAAGTTGCTGGCTTCTAGGATTAATAATAGTTCAAGGAACTGATAAAAATATTAATTTAAATTAACAAAAACAACAACTTGAATTTGCTTTAGCTATATTTTTGTTTCTTTTGTATTGCTGTTCACAAATATTCTGGCAAACATGAAAATGAGTTTACTGCCTTAAGCCATAAAACCATCAAAAATATGCAAATATCAAAGAATTTCATGGAAGATTATATTTTCTGTTCGTAAGCACAAATAGTAAAACTATAAAGTCTGGGAACTGCATTCAGCCAGTATCCAAACTCCAGCTGCATTAGGTGATTTATGTATCCAATCAAAGTTAACCAACAGAAATTTAATTTAGCTTTAGAACTCTTACAAGCAGTGTTCGAGAATGACTGACAGACCAAGTATTAATCATCAAAATTTTTCATTAAGTAACTGACAAATAAATTCATTGGGGAAAGGGCACTGAGCATCAGGAAAGTAGTTAACCGAAGCATCTGTTATTAGCTTGGATGTTTCTCACCAGATTTTAAGGGTACACTGAGGCTCCTGAGTTAAAAGAATGCTCACCCTTCCCAGTCAGCAGTGAGAAAGAAAACACCTCCACAGAGCAACAGTACTCCTCCAAGCAACAGAGCTTTCTCCTTAACCAGGCCTTCTGCCTAACCAGGCCACAACTAATCTGCAGCAGTTACTGTTGTATGGGATTGGAGGGGAAAGGAGGAGAAAGAACATATATTATGAATACATGATTAATTCTCATAGGTACTGGTTACATGCTAAGTATGGACCTTCATTTAAATGTCTTTCAGCAACTAACTATACACATTCCTTGCAGGAGATACAAACAGTACAAACCTATTGAGAGAGGTCCAGGACAAGCAGAGAACCAGGAGGGACTCAGCACTTACTTCAGCAATTTCAAAGCCATTTTCTTCTCTAGGAGCAATGAGAAAGATCCTCTGCTGAAAAGCAAGGCAGGCATTGTTTAAATCTTTAGTCTAACATTGACTATTAGATTAAGTACAGGACTCATATCTGAACTGTACTTTGGATTTTTTTTCTTATTAAAACAAGGGGGTAAGGTGAAAACACATATAGATTTGTTGATAACTTTTGAGGGCTTGGTGCAACTAGAAATTTGAAATAGTCCTTCTTAGAAAAGAATGAGGTAGTTTTGAGCACCTGTGGTTCTTGCTTGTGATCTAGGATACATTCTACTGAATAATTAAAACCCCCAATCTTACCTGAGTTTTCTTACTTCTAGGCTAATTACTTGTAAAATTAATCAGAACTGTAATCCAGAGGAAAAAAGATTAGGGTTTTTGTTGTTTTTTTTTTAACTTGTAACCATTAAGTCTTAAATGTACAGTCCAGTGTAGCTGCTTACTGCCCTGGCAGGATACATGCCTTTGCTAGGAAGAAAGACATGTGGCAGGGGCAGGGGGGGAGGCACAGGTTACGTCTGTGGAATGAAACACTGCCATGATATATTCCCAGGCATTGGCACTCAACCACTTATACTATTACGCTGTTAGGAAGGTCCTAGCACAGTCTTTCCCCAGGCCAACCAGCTCCCCCCATGAAGCAATTCCCAGCCTCTCTTTGGGAACTACCAGAGGTGTTATTCTCAACAGGCAATTTGGCAGCAGCCACACAGCTTTGCAGGGTGATGGAGCGTAATAGCATGGATGAAACTCGTTACATGCCAGTTGGCCTCAGGACCAGAAAACAGGGCTGGACACATTTAGTTTGGACTGTAGACATTGTTATGGGGAGCAATGCCCAAGTCTCATAATCCAGATCATGGACACCCAGACAACAGATTGACAAGGTCCACCTGCATGGTTCTCTCCAGCCTAAACTTTTAGTCTGAGTCCCACGTAAAATTCTTAGATGCGATTGCTGATGGTGGCTTTGTCTCCTGTTGTTTCCACGGGTTGTGAGACATTGGATTGGCACCACCGCTCCCCAGAGGGCAAATATATGTTCCAGGGACAAGGGTAAGCAGAACGAGGGTCCTAACAGAAAGGTGTTAGCATTTGACTCCCAGAGCAGAGTGTGTTTTTTCCCTGCTCTTGCCATTCATCTCATGCTGTAAAGAAACACTGGTTTCTGCTTGTTCCTCTATCCCCTCCCACTTTGACTACTTACTCAAATAAATGGAAGTCCCACGGTAAATAAAGCAATATGCTCCAGTTTCTGCTTTTGCATGATACAGCTTAGAAACTGTAGAAGTCTACAAAATCGATGCGTCTTTGCTTGTTAGTGTAGCTGCAGCTTTGTGTTAACAAAACTCATTTTTAGACCTTTCTCAAGTGATCTGGTCTTCTAGCCATACAGTCTCATAATCTGGTACTGTTGGTCTTCAATAGTGGAAGACTAGAAGCAAATTGCTGAAGGCTGGATCACTGGATGATAAGAAAAAAGGAGAGCCTCTTATTTGTGGAAGGGAAGAGGTTGTTCTAAAGGTTCACTGAGATGAGAAAACAGACCAAAATGCTTTAAATGGTCCATTTTCCGTAGGAGTCTTGCTGTTAATATTAAAGTTTATAATCAGAATGAAATTAACTTTTAACTGGAAGCTGGGGAAATGACTTCACATAACCCATTTCTAAACACTGAATCCATTGAAGAGCTGTATTTCAACATACTTAGGTTATTTACTGTAACTTGAAACTTGAGACTGATACTGCGCTCAGTTCATGAGAAGATACTTAAGCATTAATTTATTTTACTGATATCTTAGTAGACCTGTCAAATGCTCTTTATTTGCAATCTGAATGTAGTCTTCACTACCACCTCCCCAGCATGCATGGAGACTAAATAGCTCAAAAATAGAAAATGTTCAGATTGTGACATACCTGTGAGATTAGCTCTTTAGTTATAAAATTCAGTAGCCTCCTTTCTTCTTTTGTTTCTAGGTTCTCTGATTATTTTAACTCTTTTGTGGCCATTTCAGATATATATTTTTAAAAGCACCACATTGGCCATTGTTCTGTCGTCTTTATACATAACATAACTGTTCATCCTATTATCTAACCATAACTGAGCATCTAAAACTATTCTCTGACTTAAACATAAAACACATTTTCCTGCAGAAATTATTATCTGAATGTTATGGCCTAATTTATCAGTCAGACTGATGATAGGAGGTAGTGTAGTTTGCATGATATTGATGATAGGAGAGTAGTGTACACATTGCTCTGGCTTGAGGCATGACAGGAATTTAGTCAAAAGCTTCAGACCTGTAATGCAGTATGAAAAAAGTAGGTCTACTGCAGCTGTAGTGCTTAGGATCAGTGATGATGCAGGCTATCACTGACTACAGGCTATACATAGAAGGCATCTTGTTTCAGCACAACGCTACTTATTAAACAGAAGCACGGAGACATCTTATGCTATTGTACAGAAACTAGCTTTCATCCATACTTTAAGGTTGTTTTTTTTTTTTAATCCTTCATCCTAAGAACACAGAATAGCTTGCATTATCTTCCTTTAAATGTCATGTTAGAATATTTACAATTTGATTATGCCTTTTCAGGTGTAACTTCCAAATCATACATTTTTGGTTTTACACAATGGAATCTGACTGCTGTATTGACAAATAAACTATCTAATGATTTTAAAGAGTATGTATGTTCCCTTTGTCTCAGAAAGAGATATAGTCAAATGAGCAACTTGACAAGTGAGTGGTCTAATTACTGATCAGAATAGCATCTACCTCCAGACAAAACAAATGGATATGCCTTAGTTTTAGTTCACTTACACATATCTGGTATTTACTATTAGCTATCTCCCAGCTTTTGCAGTCTCCTTTAAATGTACTTAGAACAATGGCACCACCAACCTGACAAGCAAGAAAACTTTCTCAATAACCTTATAACAACTGTGGAACCCAATTCCTGAATAGATTAGGATAAAAATGAACTTCATGGCCTTCAAAGGAAACAGCAGCTTACAAACAACGTATTTGTGAATATATGTCAGTAAATATTACAAGACAGATGATAGGTTTCAGGCAGCCCCTTTGGAAAAATAACATCAAAGAATGACATCAAACATAAATGCACATCATCTTTAGAGACAACATCTTTTGAAACATGTCATCAAGAGAAACAGAAACATGAATTAGGCAACAAGTCCACTGAAAAATACCAAACTGAAGTATTATTTCAAACAGCCTGTTCTGTTCCCTTTTTTTTTTGAATTCACTTTCTTATAGCACAACGAGTCTCATCAGAGGTCACTAACATTTTTTATTATACCAAAAGTGTTTTCAAATTGAAATTAAGATTAAAAAATGCCCGCCCCTAAAGGAATTGTGAAGGAATCAAACTAACCGTTGAAAGAGACAACCAGACATTGTGGCCTGCTAGTATAACAAAATACTTTCGGCCTTGTACAGCAGCCGAATTTTGTTTGAAACTAAAGTTTGTTTTTTTTCTCTCTACTGCTCTTCAAAATTCACAAGATTATTCCCTTTAGGTCTTAAGACCATCATTTATCATCCTCAGAATCATTCAGCACAGTGAGGGAGGCAAAAGAAGTCACAATGTTAATTCTTCTCTCTTACTGTCAGTGTAAATGCCAACATTTTCTGGAGGAGGTGGTGGTGAAGGGAAACACATTTTTACTCATAGTAAATATAAAGAGTTAAATTTGTGCAGGTGATAACTTTTTAACACTTGATAACATTCTCCATAGCAAAACGAATGTAGCAAGACTATTACCCTCTGCACATTAGCACAGTCGGTGCATTACATAAATGCAAAATACACTTTCCCAAGTAACTAGTTTTGAGCCAACTGCACGTTTTTAGACAAAACTATAGCCCTTGCAAGAAGGAATAGGGCTTGAACTTGGATACCTGACTACAGCTCACATGACACTGCCTGTCTTTTGTATTTGCTCCTTTCCGGTTTCCCAAAAAACCAACACGGGAGAGACGGGACCCAGACACGTTATCGGTGGCTGGATCCCTTCCTTCTCCGCGCCGACCCTCCGTTTTATCGCCTCATAGCACCGACATCCTTCAGGAAACAACACGGCCAGAGGAGCAACGCAGGGCCAGGAAGGCGACACCAGGGCCTGCCGGCGTTGACGCTCAGGACTGCACCCACCCCCGAAACCCTCCCGCCGGGGTTCGGGCAGCGGCGGTTTTGACCGCGAGCGGAGGTGCCCCGCGGGGCCGAAACACCGCGCTCCCAGCGGCCGCGCCTCAGAGACCGCCCGCGGGCGGAGGCCGGCGCAGCCCAGCGCCGCCCGCCTCGCAGCCCGGCCACCAACGGTCCCCGCGCGCGGGGCACCCACTGCGCACGCGCCTCAACCTGCCCCACAGCCGCTGCGTGACCGACAGCGGGAGGAGCCAATGGGATGAGAGGGGCGGTGGTGCCGCTGGCCAATCGCGCGGGGGGAAGCCGGGGAGGGGGCGGG
>NW_020450866.1:217002-267119 GCF_003343035.1 Apteryx rowi
GGCTGCCTTCGGCCGCGGCGCGGAGCGGAGCTGCCCGGCCCGCCGGTCGCGCCCTCCCCGCTTTCACGCAGACCGTTTTCATTTCCCCTCGTTGAAGCCCGCCCTTGGAGGCGCACCGCTGAACGAGCGAGCCGCCCCGGAGCGGGGGCCCTGCCGCCCGCCTTGCCAGGCGGTCGCGGCCTTTTCGGCCTTCCCGCTGGGTACCCCGCTCTGGTTTGCTCAGGAGTTTTAATCTTGTTCCTTGTCTAAGTAATCCCAGAGGGCTCGTTCAGGCCTGCGGCTTCACAGCTTTAAAGGGAGCACTTGAAACTAGCGAGCTATTTCTTCCCTAGTAAGTTGGTGGCCGGTCAAATGCCTTAAAGTTGGCAATTCTGCTAAATTTGAAAGTTCGGTAATCTGGAACCTCAGTCTCAGAAGGTCAGGTGTTTTGCTAGCAGATCCAAAAATAATTGCAAGTTAGGGCATCAGGAAGGCAGCTGAATGAAAGCCTTGTGCTCTCCAGCCTTTTGAAATAGTGTCATAAAATATAATGCCTCAAAAAAGAAAATACAACTCATTCTCTGCATGTAGATTCCTGTTCTACAGCTGCAAAAGGATCCTTGTGGATGCTTAATAGCAAAAGTAACTGTGATTATGTAGTGAGGCCACAGACCTCGGGGTCACAATGCTTCTGCTGAAGCAGCGTCACCTCCTAAATCCTGCTTGAAGGTGACAAGTCAGTGGCTTTTGTCTAGAGTAACTTTTGTAAGTATAGTGCTCCTGAGTTAGAGGTGTGTTTCTTTGATGTGTGCTCAAAGAAATTTCCTTGTATAGGTACAGTTTTACCAGCACGATGGCTGGTATAAGCTTTGCACTGTGGTGGTTTGTTGTTGTAGCTATTCCACAAATCTTTTCTAGCGTAGATCTGACCATAACGTACAGCGTGGCAGAGTGTGCCTGGAGTTGTTTAGAGCGTTTGCTCTCTAGAGTAGGCACTAGAGACTTCACATGTGGCTACCAGGCAAATATTTAACTTTTGTAACCTCTGTGTCTGGAGAAGCTGTGGCCACTGCTAATTTTCTGCATGTGTGACCACAGCAAAAGTTGAAAGAGTGCATAAGTCCCTAAGCTCAAAGGCTTTATTTTACAGTCATCTGATCCAATTTCATATCCCCATTCATGCATATAATTATATGTAGCTATTGTTCCTTTGTTTGGCTTTTCTTTATATTGGTAAATGTGAGCTTGTCTTTGCACTAATGCTTGCTTTGCACTTATGTTTGCTTTATAGTAGCAGGCGTGCATTGCGGACAGATTCAAATTATGCCTTAAGTATGCACACAAGCCATATTTACTTCATTAGACCCCATTGGAAATAAACTGATTTCACAATGTGAATAGAAGTAGTTGTACTAACTGAATAGTTTCTAAACTGGCTTGCTTAAATTGGTGAGAGACTAAAGCTTTGACTACACTATCGTAATTCTGTATGGCCAAACTGGATAGAGGACAAGGAAAAGAGGTGGCTTTACTCAGTGTGAAGTTACTTATCTTCACACTCTGCATCGCATCAGGTCTATTTTCTGTATTGATTTCATCTACTTAAGATTTTAGAGCACTTTCATCACCACATATTATCACCTGTTGACAAGCATTGTTCTGAAATATTTTTAATATGCTTAAAATGTATGTCTGTTGAAGTACTTAAGCTTCATTTGTCTCAACTGTCACATATCTGATGATAGTATTGACTCTAATGAACATTAACAGCAAGAAATAGTTACCTAAAGGAATCGTGAATGTTTGATAACTGCTGAGAAATTGTGTAGCATAATATGGGTACTGTATAAATAAACAATATCTAATGATAGAGAATTATTTACCAGAAGAGTGCTTTGTTCTCAACTTTGAATGGGTTTTAAAAATCTGAAGTTCATGTTTCATTGTCAGCATCAACCCAAACTCCTTAGTGAGTGGCTAACTTAGGCTATAATTTCGTTTGTTGCTGTTTTGCTTCTTTAGTAACTTCTAAGTTGTTGATTTTTGAAATTAAAAAGAGAAATTGCAACTGTTAATTTTTTTTTTTTTTTGGGGTCTATTCCAGTTGATGCTCTTTCCAAGTTCAACATTGACTTTGTTGTAGCTCTGCTGAGGCAAGAAAATGCTAAAGACATTTGTGTCATCCAGGTACCTCCAGAAATAAGATACTGTGATTATTTTATAATTGTGAGTGGATCTTCAACACGACATCTCCATGCAATGGCATATTACATGCTGAAAATGGTAAGACAGTTCCCCCTACAACCTTTAGGTTTTTGGGAGCAGTTTCAATTGGACACTTAAGCTGTGAAATTAATTTCCCAAGACTTGCATGTGTAGTGATATACCAGGCAAGATGAAACATTAGTTTCCTTATGCTATGCCATTAGTATCTTTGTGCCATGTAGCCCTGAATACATCTAGCAACTAACTGTACTTTTTTCCTGTAGCTGTACTATGCAAAATGTAGAGAATATGTTTTAAAAATGGACCTCTCTGTGTTTAGAACAGTGATGACAGTAACACAGTTTGGTGGCTGGAATGAGAATCTGTACTGGTGATGTGAAATGGTAATGGCCACGCATGTCCACCTTTTGTCTTCAGCCCAGCAAGCTTCATAGCTATTCCTGCTCAGTTCAAAATATCTTCATCTGACTGTTCTCAGACCCTAGTCCCTAAAACTTCCAGGTCTTCTCAGATTTTTAAGGCTAGAAGAAAGACGGCATGTTGTGAGGCAAAGGATCCCCTCGTTGGTTTACTAAAGCAAACTGCTATTTAAATAACAATCACTGTAAGACATGTTTGTAGTGGTAGCTCCACGGATTGAGTTTTGTGCACGTCTAGAAGGAAAGGGAAAGCAGCAGCAGCTATCCTTGCATTGAAATGTTGCACTGTTTGGCCTTGAAACTGTGTAAACTTTTCAGTACAGGAGTAGAGGCCAGGACAAAAACATGGGTGGAGTTTAGCAAAAAGGACCTGACACAGGCCAGGGAGAAACTATGGCCAAGAAAGAGCCAGCTGGCTGTTTATAAGTGCAGTGTGAGCAATATGACTATCCCTGTTCTCGTTCGGCTATCCATGCTGTTAGCTTGTAACTTGCCTTTTCTTTCCCTTTCTGTATCCTGTTTTGGCTGGCTTTGGTTTTACTTCCTTTCATCCAGTCCTGTTGGTTTCAGCTCTTAGACTTTTCAGGGCCTTTCTGAGCGGGTGGGGGGAGTTCCTTGTGTTCTGCAGGAATTGATTCATCTTTTCAACTTGAAGCAAAACTTTTGTTTGCAAATTTTATTCAGGTGATTTGAATATACTAAACTTAAGTGCTTAATATGTACTCTGTTATTTGCACAAACTGCTAGTCTTAAATCAACAGCCCTCTGTATCCCCCACACCAGGAGAGATCAGTGAATACCTGCTTTTCTATGCCCATCCTGCAAAAATATGCATGTGCTGCAACTGGCTGCTCCCTCTGCTGGCTGTGAGAGCACCTCTTTTGCAAGGGCAGAGCCCTTGAGTATGGGGTCTTCTCTCCTGCACATCCTGAGAAACTGGGAAGCCAAGTACTTGGCCAAGTCCTCAGGAATGGGGCGGAGGTTGTCTGACATGGAAGGTCTTCCAGGCAAAGAGGAAAGTGAAGCCTAAGACATAAAGCAGAGTAGGTGGTGGGGAGAGCTATTAGGCAGCTGGCTAGGTCACTATTACAGTATCTAAAATGTTATTGTAGTGGATGATTTACTGACA
Source organism: Apteryx rowi (assembly GCF_003343035.1). Taxonomy (NCBI): domain Eukaryota; kingdom Metazoa; phylum Chordata; class Aves; order Apterygiformes; family Apterygidae; genus Apteryx; species Apteryx rowi. Next base: position 220,756 of record NW_020450866.1, read on the forward strand.
CTAAAAGGCAGAGGTGCTCATGTGTAGCAGGAGGCCTTACCACTTTTTCTGCCAGAAGCTTCTAAATGGCAGAGTCACAACCACTGCTTTTCCCTTTCTATCTTGTTTCCTGTTAGGATAAGAAAATAATGTTTGGCTTTATTACAATTTGTTCACTATTGAAGGGCTTTAAAGACATCACTGAAGAAAACTTGTACCAGGGATCAACCTTTCCAACCTCAATTACGTAGCTGACAGCAGTATGTGCTGGACTGTCTGGTATTTTAAGCAGAATTTCAGAGAGTGTTTTGCAATTACCTACTTTTAAAGGTATCTCATAAGCTGTCTTAAAGAAAGAAGGAAAGAGAGAACACCTTCTTAATTATATTAGGTGCAGCTCTTCTCTGTTTTGGTTTGTGAGGTCAGACTGTTGTCCAGCAGCTAGCACTGTATGGGAACAGCCAGAAACAGTTGCATTTTGTAATAATTGCTTTCCTGTTGAAGTAGGACTCACTTCCTAGCCAGCCATGCTGGTAGACTCTCAGTGTTATTTTTGTATTTTGTCTTTCAAGGCAGAAAGGACTGTTAGAGTCATACTCTGTTCTCTTGTGCCCCAGCAGTTTAGGGCTGAAATAAATGTTGGGGGGTTTTACTTACAGCTTAAAAAGTTTTCCATAGTTTTTTGATAGGCTGCTTAAACCAGAAGTAAGGTATTTGGATAAGGAGCTGTGTGAAAACTCAGCTGACTTCCCTCCAGTTTTTTTCACCTCTTGGTGCTTCTCCTAATGAAACAAGTAGGCTAAGGCCAGATCTGAAAGGGACAGTGCTTAAGCCTCAAGCTGTCAAATTTCTCCAGCCCTAGTAGGCACTTGGGTTCTTTATGTACTAGGTGGGAAGAGTTGGGCATCTCTGGCATCCCCAAAAGCCAACATGTTATATAAGAAACTGCCTTGCCCCAGCTAAGCTTTTCCAGGGCTTTGAGCTGCCCTCTCCCCTCTCTCACAGGTTCGTAGCTTGAAAACCTTCATGCCTGTCATACTTCTTCTGTAAAAAAGTGGAGCTGGTGTACCTCTTGTTGGTGTTCAGTCAGTGTTCAGAGCATGCTTTCAAGAGGCGGGAGGCTTGTTTGAATGTCTTCCTCAAGTCATGGGTCCACACTTGTTTCCCTTCTCTTTCAGGAGAAGATAAGCTGGGCGTCTGCATTCCTGCATCCTTAACTAGCCAATGTAAAACAACAACTAAAGCTGCCTGAAAGGAAATGAAACTTGGTGATGCAGGCAATTGCGGGGAACCTATATCTGAAAGACTATTTCATTGCTAAGCAACTGTATTCAAAATTGATTTTGAAAAAAAGACACTTAAAACTTATGGGTAACTGCATAGGAATTCTGAGCATTGCAATGTCAGAACTGATACTAAATCTCATTGAGCAATCCAAACTTATTTTCCAGACCTGCAAGTGCAATACATATTCCTCTTCTTGTACAGACTACAGAACTAGCATTAAGTAGTCATCTAGCCCGTTTCAGACTTAAAACAACTCTAGACAACCTGACAAAGTCGAGCTTATCTGTTGAGTGCTTTTAAATAAATGTGAAGTATTTAATGTTCTGCTGTTGCTTCTCTCTCAGTATAAGCATCAGAAAGAAGAAAGTGATCCTCATGCTCACATTGAAGGGAAAGAGACAGATGACTGGCTGTGCATTGATTTTGGTAAATATTTGCAAACTTGACAAACAACCAAGTTCTGCATGAGCTCTATGTTGAAGGAAGTGTCTCAGTGTGAGCCCTGGTTGCTGTGGAGAGTTGACAATACTCTGCTGTTTTAGAATTCCAGTTGTTATTGTTGCTTGAATTCACTGAGATAACTGAATTAATCTTCACTAAAGATCATTGGCACTGAGAAGAAAGCAGTACTTGCTCTTCAGTGGCTAAAAGAGGTCTTAATAAATTGAAGATACAGTAGTAGAAAGAGGAAACCTATGTATCTCAGCCAATTTTTTAAAGTTTATATAATCCCAGGGCATGCGTGCGTGTGGCTCGTATGCTTTCCTAGTAATGAACCGAAACTCTTCCAGTGTTCGTGTCATGCCAATTTTTTGTTCCAGAAGTGGGAAACACTCCACACAAACATAAGAGGCTTTGCTTTCAAAAAGCATTTCTTCATTGCCACGTCTAGAATCTCACCCTCTAGGTTTGTGTTTTGGATTAAGGATAAGCAAGCGAGCATGGGTGGGTGAGGAGGCAGTGCAGCCAGTGACATTAAGCTTCAGTCACTTTACTTCAATGATTTTGATAATTCTAATAGAAAATCAATTGAAATTTAAGGCATTACTAGAAAAAATGCATTGGAAATGTGCACTGGGATTAGCTTTCTTTTCACTTATTCTGTACGAGCAATGGTAACCCTACAAGAAAAACCTTATTGCAATAGGAAGGTGAGGCTAAGTCAACGTTCAGACCTGTTTCTTTATAAAAACAGTGAGAGGTGTGAGCAACAGACCTATGGAAAAATTCTTGGATATAGCTGAATGTTGTTGCTAATACAGGAAAGCTGAAAGTTTGTCATAAGTAACCTTAGGGAAGGTGTTCTTTCAAGTAAAATTTCTCTCAGTGTACTTCTTTCTGTCCCCTAGAAGTTTCAACTTTTCTTTGGTCTGGAGTCTTGTGAGGCGGTTGCAATTTAAACCAGAATATTGCCCTTCTCATGCTCCTGGCTGTATTCTTGGAGTTTTTTGAAGGAATGTCTGATTCCTAGCTCTGTTCAGGAACTGGAGTCAGCAACTTAAGAGGAGACCTCCATCAGCTTACCTGTCATATCTGGCAAGAATAGGGATGGGGGACTTGGACTTTCTGTGCAGCTGAAAATGGGGTAGTGTTTTACAATTCACTTAATGTAGAGGGCTAAGTTTCACTGCTGATAGATTGCTAAAATAAGTATACTTATCACCTTGTTAAATTAAAACCTGTAGCTGAGTATTTTTGACAAGTCTGCTTCATTGCCCAGACCTATGCTATAAAGGACTCCCAGGCCATCTGCTACTGCTTATTTATTGTGAATTTCTGTTCTGTGCAGGTAGCATAGTGATGCATTTCATGCTCCCAGAGACGAGAGAGACTTATGAATTGGAGAAGTTATGGACTCTCCATTCCTGTGATGACCAGTTAGCACAGATGTCTCCACAGTCACTGCCAGAAGACTTTATATTTGGACTCGCTCCCCAACAGCAGTGATCATCATCTTGCAACAAGAACTTAATGCAGCTACTGAGTTGCTCAAATGGAAAGTGAAAGACTTCCAAGAGGCGTATAGTGTGATTACTGACTTAACAGTCACTACAGCTGATTGATTAGCACAAAACAGTAGGTTTTACTGGATGTGCCTATGTAAGTTTCTGAACAAGCTACTAAAATGATCAGGCTTTGTCATAAGGAAGGAATCAAATCATAAGGAAATTTCATGGTGGAGTCACTGTCTCAATGGTGGTTGTAGTGAGAACAGTGGGGCACCAACAGCTACTTAAGCTACTTATCCTGAAACTCAGTCTTTACCCCTCCAACAATTGTTTTTCTAGTATCCTTGAAAGGTCCTCCCATAATAATGGTGCACATGAGGTATCCTGCAAAAGTCTGAATGCTGCAAGATGGAGAGCTACCTGGAACAGTATGGCTTAGGTAAAACCTTTTTGCATTAGGCCAGTTGCTTCTGGTCATGATGAAGCAAATTATGCTCCCTTTGAGTTGAAGTAAGAGAGAAAACAGACTGGTACTAACTAACTGAGCACATAATAAGCCAAGAGCAGTGACAAATATGTCTTGAGTTAACAGAACAGTAATTATGTTCTTAATAAAAAAAAAAAACACTCAAGAGCTTCAACTCCTTGCCTTCATGTTAAAACATTCAGTTCATTCTAAGTGTGTAGCTGGCCTCTCTCCTGGTTTTCCTCTCACCTGGTTTCTGGAAAAGGACACTGAGGCAACACGCTATGACAGTGTAAACTGGCTGGTCCTTTGAAGGGAATGAAATTAGTTCTAGAGGAAGCACTTAGTCACTGAGCATTACTTGCTGCTGAGGGACAGTTCAGCACTTTCAGAAGTCCTTGTGCAGTGTTCATAGTCACTGACTGCTGCACTTCCTAGTATCCAGGTAGAAGAGCTTCAAGATGGTAACAGCACTTGCCTGTATGTAAAGCAAGTTATTTTTGTCCACTACAGGACAGGACTTTCCTTATCATTAGATTAGGATCCCTTCCCTTCTGGAGATGCTTGCCCTGCCATGCAGCAGGAATGGTAGATCTTGAGGGTAAATACCTTTTTCTCCATAGTCCCACAAGCTACTTCAAGCCCTGCCTGAATCTCTCCCCTGCACAGCAGGGGCTGTTAACACAAGGATACGTTACATCCTTCCCATTCATGGGAGAGAGGAAGGAAATGAGATGCAGGCTGACAGGATTGTTACTGGGTTTCTCTGGGCATTCACACAACAGTGAAGGCAGTGCCATTTGAAACGTGTGCAGGCAATAAGTGTTCTTGTCCTAGTGGCAGCAGAGACCTAAAAAAATAACATACATCAAAGGGCTACTATGATAGATGAAATCAAAATATGAGCCACTGTTTAGTGATAGACATTGCATAAAGTTGTACCAGTACAATGTAGGTGGAGAAAGCAGCTGAGTTTTCATCCTGTGACCATGAAATGGTTCATAAGTTTAACAGCTGTTGAAATCCTGACATGTTTTACAGATACAGACTACCCACAATTGTTTTCTTTTAAAAACAGTAAGTAGCAGTCCTTACACTGCCAGTTCTTCTCTGAATCACTTGAAATTTGTCTAACTATATGCCAAGTAACTTGCTTCCCTTCCACAAATCAGAGATTTTAATGCTATCTATCTCCTTCATTTTACCTATTGAGTGCATAGCCATTTCTTGGCAACTTCTGGGTTGCACTATACTGAATAAAGAATCTTGACCACTTTTTTTTTTTTAATACTCAAAGTATTATTTAAAAAAAAAAAAACTTTTTTCCTAAACCATAAACGAAAAAGCTCTTTCAGTCTGGTCATGTTGTCCTGGTGTGTCTAGCCTCTATTCTTTCAGGAATAACTGCCCTGAATTAATCTTTTCTTTGCTAAAAGGCAGCAGATAGATAGTTCTGCAAATTAAACAAGGACCATTTATTGATGTAGTTAAAATATCTTTGCCCTGAAGAAAGGCATTAGTGATGAACCCGACTGCAAAAAAGATTTGCAAGATTATATCATGATACTTGGCAATAAGTAATCCACAGGGGGTAAAGATAACCTTCACTGTCTGCATAGAGTGATGGGTTCTAAATCAGACATTTCCTACCAGAAGAGATATTTAGGAGTAACTTTGGTTAGTTCCCTGAGACTATTGTTCTGTTTGCCTTTTACTGCTGCTGAAGATGCATAGTATTGGATGAATAGAAGCAGACTCTAATTGCAAACATCATGCCATTATATGAACCCACAGTGCCTTACATTTAGTAACCAGACCTGCATGCAGTATCCCATCAAAGACAGCAGTAACAAAAGGAAAGGTCCAGAGAAGAACAGAAAGAGATATGGAACAGCTTCCATGTGAACCAACTAGGAAGAGATATGGAACAGCTTCCATGTGAACCAACTAGGACTCTTAAAATTGGAAAGGGATGATAGAGTCTGTAAGACCAAAAAAAAAAAAAAAAAAGAAATGGGTGGACAAAAAGCAGTAAAATATCTGAGAAAGTACAACTGAATTTACTGCCAAAGCATATTGTGAAAAGGAGTTAAGTGAAAGCATCAGGAAAGATCCACTGGTTGCTATTAAATATCACCATTTCCAGCTCAGGAAAAGAACTTCATCTCCCCCAGTTTAAAAGAAGCTGTCACGTTCTTTGCCAAGTTACTGCCAATGCTCCAGCCAGATGTGTGTGATACAGCAAGCCTGTGGCCTGACCTTCTAAGAGCTGAGTCCTAGGAATTAACCAGTGCATTCTGGCTGATCACTACTGTGCAACTTTAAAGCCCTGTTGGAAAAGAAGCATTTGGGAATGGTGGTCCAATGGGCCTACAGATTCCTCATTCAGCCCTCCTCTACAGACATACATGCAAGTCTGGCCTCTTTGCAGAAGCCCTTGATGGGTAAATGAACAAAGAAACAAGTATTAGTCTAGAACTTTTGTCACTGTATCACCAGTGTCCTGCACTGCATTTGAGTAAACTTAAGTTATGCAGCAGTGGTTGTGTCCACCAATTGAGCTAGCATCTCTGATACAGCTTGAATGCTTACTCCACAGTTTCACATGTTAATTTAAAAACTCCATGCCCTAGAACCATGTTGAGACCATGCTGTCCTGCACAGTATACATGCTTCATTTAATTGAAACCTAACACAAAGAGCGCATGCCTTTGAAATTGCAGCTTAAGAATAAAAGCTCTGGAAGGTTAGAAGCAACTAAAAGCATCATGATTAAGCAAATGCTTAAACAATTGGGGGTTTCAGCTATCACAAATGCTCCAGCAATAGAGGGGAAGGTTTAACTTATGTTGCTCAAATGACAGGGATGCCAGATCTTAGAAGGTAGCTCAATATTGGCATGAGAGGAGTAGAGTTCCCTGTGAAATGCAATACCATACACAAGTGTCTTCCACAGAGATTGCTTCTTTAATTCCCTTTTTTGCTACTTGGTCTCAATAGATGCACTGTGAAGACAAGTGGGAGGCTGCAATAGTTTGGAAAGCAAACAGTAATCTGGTTTTCCACTCCTCTTTAAAAGATACAGAATGGTTTTAATCATGATCACCTCTTCCTTCCCCAACCCCACCTCACCCTAAAGCGTTCACCTTTAAACATCTATTCTCATTTCAATTCCCAATAATGTTTATGGGGACCTAGGTCAAGAAGAGATACCACCTCAGTGGCAACTGGTGTGTGCATGGTGGTGGTGGTGGAAGTGAGATTCGGATTGCCACATTTGCTCACCAGTGTGACAGGGTCTGCCTATCCGAGTTTCTAGGGCCATGCTAATTACACAGCTTCATCACAGTGAGTAAAGACTGGGTAAAAAGCAGCCAAAAAAAGTTTACAGTTGAACAATTTGGATCTCGCTTCAAATCTGTTGCAAATTCCTGTGTGTTTGCCCTGGGTCACGACTGTTGAGCACACAGCCGTTCCAAAGCAAACCTGCCTAAGTCATCTCAATAAAACTGAGACCATGAACTACATGTACTATGGGCTGTATGGTGGTGTTATAAGCCACAGAAGTTATTGCTCTTACTGGAAAATGCAAACATCATAACCTGGCTGCTGGACACCCTAGCAGCTCTAGAATACCTGTTGGTGGCTGTTCACCCTTATCCAGTTACTATTATGGACAGAAAACCATGAACAATTTGATCAAAGCAACATAAATGCTTAGAACAGTCAGACACCATGCCTCATGAGTTTAAGAAAACAACACACAACTGTATCTGATGACAGGAGTTAAACTCTTTATTCCATTCAGAGGCATCTGGCAAGTGGAGCTGCATTGGGGGGCACATTACAGATGAAAAATGATCCATACTTTGTGGATACTGAAATCATTTACAGTATTTACTTTCTAGCTATTCCCAAATACTCCAAATTACCAAGTCTCAATTGAAAATAAAAACATGATTTACCATACTAAGTCTAGAAATTTAAGAGAGATGACAGTATTTAAATCAGCAGATGTAAATGCAGCACATATTTGTAAAGTAACTTTTATGGAAAATAATGAAGTCAAATCCTTCTCAAATGTTAAGAAAGGAATGTCAGACTGACTTAAGCCTCAACAAAAATTAAAATGCTATGACTTTTCATACTTCAGTAATTTTAAATTCATTGTAGGAAAAAAAAAATTATCCTAAAGGCTAGATGAAGGTCACTGTCAAAAAAGGAAAAGAAACTCATTTTTCTCTGCTAAAACTACAAGATAAGTTTGTGGTTTTTAAACCAATTAGTAAAGAAGAGATGCAGAAAAAAAACACTTCAGACCATTTTCAAAATTATCTAATCTGTACAACAATGATCTTTGGGAAAATTATCTAGTCTATGTAGTAATGCCTCTATTTCAACATGAACCTAAGAGGTAGATAACAAAATGATGAAACAAATATTTTTGCTCGTTGTGCCCCTCAAATCAGTGCAGCATGGTGATTCTGATCATCTCATGCACAAAAACATCACAAAAAAAGATTCAGAGGTAATAGCATGGCTCTGTCGACCACAAACATACAGGTGCACTCAAGCGCGCGCGCGCGCACACACACACACACACACACACACACAGCAGTCTTTATGCACCATGTGTTGCCACATTTTTTTTTTTTTTAACTGAGGTAGACTGAAGTTTATTGTAGAAACTTGAATGTGTCACTATTACCACAATCATCATTCAAATTACATTCGGAAACTAAAAAATTTGGTAACTTTCCTGTTATCCCTGCCTTTTGACATTTTTTTCTTCTCTAATGGTTGGTTGCAGAACGTGCATAAATCCTGCTGCATCTATTATAAGCCAGGCTAGAGAGGTGGTTGTTTTCTTTTTTCTTGTAATAGTTTTTAAAACCTTCAAAGTGGCTTAGTGTGGCCCATAACAGCGGCTGGATATGTAAACTTAGCCTTTCATTATCTTTCAATGTGATCAAACACTGTTTGACCTTCCCCCATTGTGGTAACTGAAAGCAGTATGATGGGATCTGCAGAGAGCAGAGACCCTCACGGCCTCAGAAATGCTCCTGCAGATCAAGTGTTCTATCAAACTGAAGATGAAGCTTGCTCTTTGAACAAAATGGCAAAGTCCAAATGGGCTGCAAATGGTTAAATGTAGCATTATTAGGTAGTGATGGTCAAAGGCACAAAGGGTTCATGCATTCAATCAAGTAGCACAAAAAAAAAAAAAAAAAATCAGCCTCTTGCAGCCTTCTAAATTTTTCCCCCAACCCCAGCCTCTTGCCATCACTTCCTTGTCCTGTTCCCAAAAAAGTACCGTCACAAACTTTTTCATCCCATCTTAAAAGAAAACTAAACGGCATTGCTGCTATCAGAATGTTGGCATCATTCACTATCTTTTGAACATTCACTGAATTTTTCTTTAAACAAATGATGGTGTTGAAGCCCTCAGAAAATCTGAAGCTGTTTTTTATATCCATCTTACTCCCATCAGCCAGCAGCTAGAAGTGCTCTACTATATTTTTTCCCGATAAGCTTGTAGTACTCCTGGCTGGTGGCTGATCAAAATTTAATTTTTTTTAAAAAAATAAAATGCTCAAGAACTATTAGCTTTATAAAGTATACAAAATACCAAAAAAAAAAAAAAAAAAAATAACAATTTCTCATTGAGGTACTAAATGCCTGAGGTAGTTTAGTAAAATGCATATTTATCTTTTTATGCCCTGGCCAACACCATTCAACACTTCCCTTAGGTTATTCATGGCAGTGTTATGTAAAAATGCAACCAAATTCTTTTTAAAAAATGCCACTTGTTTCAACACTGGGACTAACACTTAAACTCTTGTCAATACCCTTGCTCTAACCCTAGCCCACCCAAAATCCCACCCTCCAAATGTGTAGGGTTTTTTTTTTTTTTTTTTAAATAATTGGACCTATAAGAGCAATGCCTTTTTTTTTTTAAACCAGTGAACTCAGAAGAGAAAGCTTCATTAAACCAAGTTCTAAAATTGTTGGGGAATAATAAGAACAATAAAAAAGACTAACAAGTTTATGTTAAATTGTGAGAATAGAACAAAAGGGAAGTGAAGGGGTCCTTATTTTAAAGCTGGGTTTCAAAAGTTTGAGAGCGCCTAAAGAATACATTCTCAGAGACAGCGTTCAACGGTTGCCTGGTCCTCGAACAGGTGATTGGCTTGGTGGATCTTCTGCATATAACTTCAACAGGTGCTCGCCACCTGTCTCTCTGTTGCACAGTCTGTCTTTGGTCTGGCATCTGTCTCTGATGGGCCATTTCCTAAACCTTTATTTTCGTCTTGGCTGAGGTTGTCCACTTTGCAATGTTTTTTGCTGTTGCTGCTGCCTTCTTACCTGAGCCAGTATTTCCTGAATTTTTCTCTGAGCAAGCTGAAGGATACAAAGAAAAAGAAACAATCCATGATGTTGCCATGCTGCAGCTACTGCTATTTGCAGAAGACTTTATAGATGCTCCTGGGATACAGGAGATCTGGAGTAACTAATTTTCTACTGTCAACAGATAGTAGAAACAGATGACCCATCACTTGGGTTAGTTGTAATGCATGACTTAATTTTTAACTTTTCTTCTTTTTACACCTACCGTAACTATCTGCATGGTCAGTTTTCCCCATCTAAAATACGGAGATCATGAACACAGGAAAATAACTACTAACGTTAAGACTAATTGAAGCCTGACTAATGGACATTTCATGCTAACTCCATTTTATGCCTTTGAAGATACTAATGCTTTGTCAGAACTACTCTTCTATTGGGCAGCAGACATGCTGGAGAATCCAGAAGATTCAGCCTTGCAGGACTTATCTGCACTCCCATCTCATTTCTGAACTACAAGTCACCTGTAGCAGAACAACAAAGGAATCCATTTGAACTAAATATTAAGTAGGGGAAGGAACCTCATGATCCTTTTCTTTATGATACTAAATCAGCAGATTGGCACTGTTACAACTTTCAAAGAAAAAGAAAACCCAAGTTGTGACCAGACTGAAATTGAGATAAGAGGGTTAAGCCATCTCATAGTATTTGGGAAGGAATGGACATACATATGCGATTTGTCCACATCTCCCAAAACCTAAACATACTGCCAGAAGACATGCAAAAAAAGTTTGTTTAACATATATGAGCGCAATATTGCTAGAAGTCTCTCTCATAGGTATGAGGAAAGTTTATTTCAGCAAGACAATTACAGAACCCTGGCAAGCAGCACTTTCTACATCTGAGTACAGGCCTTCCATCCCTTGCCTCTGTAAGTGGATATAAAAGATAAGTCATGGAAACATCAAGGTAATACAAAAAAATCATTCCAGCCCCTCCTACCTGGCATGCATAGAAGTGACCAGTTATTTTCACAACCACCTGATCATTTTCATCAGGTGTCTGGTCACGAGGGACTACAACTTCTGCACTTGTCAGGTTTTGAAGCTCATTTACCTATAAATAGATAGAAGTCAGAAAAATGAAGTAATTTAAAGAAACAAACATCCCACAACAACCAAGCCTCAAAGACCAAGAGCTGCTGAGCACAGAAACAACAGCCTCTAAATTAAAAGCGTTAAAACACACACACACACACACACCAGAAAGCATCCTCGTCCAGCAGTGTACTTTGCCAGATGAGATGCTTGTCTCGCTAACATAAATTAGCACCAAGTTCCCCAGTTTGTAAAAGTGCTTCGAAGACTCTAAATGCAACACACAGAAGGTGTTAAATACATCACTTAAAAAAGCAGATAGATGCTACAGTTAGACAGTGTTTACAGTTGAGTTTACAAGTTTAAGGTCAGAAAACTCATGTCATGTACAATGTAGAGAAGAAAAAATTGCCAAGTCTTTGTAAGTTTTTCCTTGAAAAGCCTCCATAAGACAGAGAGCTCTGAATAGAACAAAGAGAACCATCCAAATTATTTTCAGTAGCCTATCAACTGTCATATTGTTAGATAAAGTTGGGTCTTTTTCCCATTTAGTATCAGCTAGCTCTGACTTAAAAGCATATGAAAATACTAAAGGAGAACCAGCACTTTTGCACAGGATTGAAAAATCTCAGTGATGTTATTCTATGCAGCAAGCTGAGCCAAAGGAAGTCATGACTTAAAACAAAGCAATTTTATTTTTTTGTTGTATATTGAGGTCTGAAGATGCCCAAAACATCCAAAATACAAATTTCTACCATTTATTCAGAACTTATGCTTCCACTCAGTTTTGGCCAGAAATGTCACCTTTGTACACATTGGGTATGATTTTAATCAATGAGATAAGTGAAATCTTTGCAAAAACTGACATAAAGAAAGGTTCACAGAAGCAGGTCTGAAGTGGAAATGTATTAATTCTAAATGGAGGAACTAAATTTCTATTAATAGAGGCTGATCTGCAGATCTGACTGGGATTATCTATTTTCATTAGGCAATTTCTTTTTATGAAATGAAGCATTCTATGAGATTGGCTCCTCTTAATCTGGGGCTAGTAGAAAGGAAAATTTAATATTTACAATTAAGAAAATAGCACCAGCTTTAACGTAACTTCATAGGATTAGCTATTAATTACCTAAATATTTAATCTTTATAGGTATATACACACTTAAATAGGAAACATAACTGAATAACACTAAAAGTTTTACTTCAGGTACTCACTGTTTTGCCTCCTTTACCAATAACTCTACCAGCAGCATAGGATGGCACTTTTATATGAGCCTCAAGTTTCACTTCTTCTTTAGGTCCAAAGAAATTTTCTTCTTTAAGTTTTCCATATATTCTCCCTTGAGCCTGCAAAAATATTCTCAGTTAAACAGTGTGCTTACTGAAATCTAGTTAACTTTAAAAAATTGCACAGAAAGGAGAACTCACAATATACAACCCTGATAAAAAGTTTTCCTCAATAAATACAATAGCTATGTTTCTAAAAGTCTTTGTACCAACTACAAACCCGGTTATCAAGGAACAACTCAGAGATTATTATTATTCTGCTTTTCAGTGAAATACTGCTTTTAAAATAAACTGTTACATCTCTGTAGAGGTAAAGAGTGGTGGAGAGAAGGAGAACTGTGTGGCTGAATTGTGTTTTTATTACCACCACAGCGCAGAATACAGTTAATTGGTTCAAAAATATATTCTTTTAAGGATGCTAAAATAAGTCATGGGATGAAGACTTCGTTTACAACAAACTGCATACTTTTACATTCAGTTACAACATATTTTGGTTAAAGAAAAAAAGAAATCAGGACTTGCTCAGTTTTCTAAGGTCGAAAATTAAATCCACATAGATCTAAATGGCACCCTGGGAACAAACATTACTTTAACAAAGAGGCAGCTCCCTGTTCTGGGCAGGGGGAACGTACAAATGCCAGGTAGCAAGAAGAACGTCCACTGAGACTAGCTGCTGAATCTCACTGATACCTCTCCTTCTCCCCTCTGCACCCCCCCCCTTTTTTTTTTAAAAAAATATATATTTTTTTCCTTTCCTGCCATTCATCAACAAATTCTTAAGAAATGATACACCAGATCTTCTACTCTTTGCATATCCTAGAAGTATCAAAAGAACAACTCCGCTGTGACATTGAAGAGAGATGCTCTGCAAAGAGTACAAACCTATGACCACAGAGCTTTTCCAGCTCAGACTCTTTATCGCCTTAAGTCACACACTGACAGGCCCTGTCACTGCATGCACCCTAAATGCAACCGTCTTGCATGGCACCACTGCAGCGGAACATGGAAAGTCCAAAAAGATTACATGATATAATAACTAGTAGTAGCTTATTTTACCTCAACTTTTCCTCATTCCCTCAAGCTCACACAAGCTTATACCACCCTAGAATGGGTAAGACCAAAGACTTTTTCTGATCTTGGAGCTGAAAGTACTCAGTACTTTTGTAAGTCAGACTCCATCTGAACAGTATGGGGAAAAAAACTCCCTAGTGCACAGCTTTGACCTAGGTGGTGGGATACTACAGGTAGTGAGAGGAAGCTATTACCCTGTCACACAGGAGAAAAGCTGTCTCTTGCCGGTGAGGCAAAGGACTATTCAAAAAGTCGTACAAAAGCTCAGTACAAATACTGCATGTTGGCATCATCAACAGCCCTAGGACCAGTGGTGTCCTGCTCCAGGAGAAAATTCAAAAGGGTTTGCCAAGAGCAGATAAGATGATTCTCCAAACCATGGTCTTGAGCCGCTGACTCTGAAAGTATTTCCAAATTCATTACAAGAGAAAGACAATAGCGTAGCCATTTTTATCTCAATATATTTCATGCGCATAATGCCTCTGACAACCTGCTCAGGCTGTGGGGCTCACCAGGAGAGGTACTACAGGAAAGAGTACTGCATCACTGCTGGATTATAAAGCAAGGTGGGGTGTAATTTTTAAAAAGGTTTGGAGTGTTGGAAATAGGTCTATGATCTTTCAGCTCTTGAAAAAGTCTTGAAGGACAAAGAAATGCAACTTAAATGGGTTGTAGCTCCTTTACAGTAGAACAGTGGCTGAAATACGCTGTCTACACTGCATTCCGCTTCCTTTGCGCATGTCCCAGCTCCGAGGCAACGCAATCCTCTCCAGATATCAGTGTCACGGGCATGCCTAAACTCTATGGAGCACTGCAGCCGAGGCTGTAAGCAGTGGCATATTCTCCATCTTCTTCCAGCTCCCTTGCTAATAGGGAGTCCTGCACACCGCAACCTCCTCAGGCTACTGCAGCTGCCAAGGAAAGGGGTGCAGCCACTGCAGCTACCACCACCATGAATCAGACATCAGCACATCAACGTGGAGGGGAAAGGGTGCCAAACCCAGGCTCCATGCTGATACTGCTTCTCCCAGAGCCAGTTGCTCCTCTGAACAGCAACCATTCCTTCCCCGAGCTGCTGTGCACACAGATTAGGCTCTTGTTGTCCAGCAAGCGATAACCTGTGCTCAAAGATGGAGAAGACATTTGAACAGATCTTAAGGACAGCCTTACTGAAGCGTGGGCCTGACCGTAAGGCTTGCTTCAGGCAACAGTGGTGATAAAAGAAAGCACTGGACTCTGCCTTTGCCCATCTCAGGCAAGAGGTCATTGCTCAAAGAGGTAATAAAAGTCAATGTGGGATGGAGCTGAAGGGAGCCCCAAGGGTAATTCCTCCTCCACAAGACCAGCACTCTCAGGAGCATCGGTTGTGCCAACATGTTGATCCCACTTTGCAAATACAAGCCAAAAAGTGCACAGAAGTGACTGACTGATGTGATTTTAGCCAAAGTAGAGGCTGGAAAACAGGGACACTTTCTTCCTTGCATGATCCGGGTTTGGGAGAAGTGGCTGGCAGAGGACTAGTCTGCAGGAGTCCAGGGCTACCTTAGGAAGGAAGCTTGAGAATGACTTTGCCTACGTGAAAATGAGCATAAGGGGTGCCCAAATCCTGCTACTGCTTGAGGATAAATTCATTGATATCCAGTGGAAGGAAAAGGTAGCCAGAATCTGCCCGTGTGCTACTCCCAGAGCACATGAGTGTCCTCCTATACATGGGCCATGCATGGTCAAGCCCATGAGGCCACAGAAAACTTCAGTCAAGCAGAGCTTCTAAATTACACTTCACATTCAATAGCTTTACAAATCAATATGGTAAGACTTCAAAATGAGCAATAATCCCAAATTCATCTAGATTGCTATTACTACTGCAGAATACCTGCCCTGATACTTTTCCAAAACTCCTAAAGGCATTCATGAAACTGATTCTAGCTATGCCTGAAGTTTCTACACCTGCTTCTTCCAAGATGCCCTGAAGCAAAAAATACAAAACTATAAAAATGAGAACAGACAAGAAAGCAATGCCAGGACGTGAACTCTCAAGTGACTTCCTACCTGCTCTGGGCCTCATCTGTGATGAAACTAGGCTGCTGCACAGAACCATCTGCATTACTCCTAACATGACCAACTCCTTTTGGGGTAACTACATTTATCCCTTAGCACTTAAGGCAGAAGGCCACTCCACAACTTGATTTGAACAAAAAAATAGGATAATCAGGTTGGAGTATCTCCATGTAGTTGGAGTGTAAATACAAATAGAAACCCTGCACTTATCTACAGAGCTACCCAAAAAGCATTTTCCATCTGGCACACAACAGTAACCTGGAGAGACTCAGTCTCTCATCTTGTCAGCTTTGTTATTTCAATTAAATGGACTCAATTTTTGCATATATTAAGATAGGCTAGAAAGACTGAACTATTACGCTCATATACTACAGAGAAAATTAGGAATGCAATATGGTTATATTTTCATGCTAGACTTGATTCTACCTTATGTAAAACTCCCACCAATAAGGCAACCAGAACACGGCCTCTGATGATACTGTATTACTCATATATTCATATGAGATCCTTTTTGGCAGAAGGAAAGCAAAAATCAAGTATTTACTAAAATTCTGAATAAAATAGTACTTAGAACCAAGTATTTTCTTTTCACTACAGCTCCTTACAGCCCAAAGGCCACTATAGATTGAGAAGTTTTTATACATTATACCTTGAACTGAGCTTCTGGAGGTCCAGTGATGATAACCATTCTCAGCTTGGCATCTGGTCCTTCAGCAGGGGCAATCTGGAACAGATAAACATAGCTTTTGGTAGCTTTTTTTGGAGGAATAGTTTAAAACCACCTCCTCCCCATTTCAGTCTCACATTCTGTTCAAGAGTGAAAAATTATTCGCCACAGCAGTAGCATTACACTTCAGTCATGATGAGTTTGTTCTCTTTAAAGTGCATTAATTAGCTATAATGAAATATGTAGAAATGGGCTAAACCATAAGCAAGTTTACTTCTGAAAATTAAAGGCATAGCTACTCATCTGCAGATGGCAAAATCCCACAGCAATTTTCACGTGGCTATGAATGATACAAGACATGTAGCTTTCAAAAAACAAGTTTGGTTAATAGACAGAGATTTTTTATCCTTACCCGCTAACTTTAGTCTTTCTAACAAGTTGTGCCCGTTAACCAAAGTTTGCATCTGTCTCCCTGAAAGCAGAAGGTCACTTTACTGTCATAACTAATCATATCTGAAATATTCATCCATACCGGACAACAAGTTTGCAGTTTCCAGTAGTTTTGTATCTACAGACATTTGTGTGTCCCGAATAAAAATTAAGCTCCACTGCAGTTGAGACAGAGATGCCTGTAGGGTCTCTAGCAGTTCATGTCACCACAAAAGAAAGATTCCTGTGGGTGTTGTTCTCAGACTCCAATGGCATTAAATAATTCAAACTAGCCTCTGACATTCTGTATGAATCTTTTGTTTATCACAACTGACATTTCCATTGTTGCAGCTAGTATTACATAGCCACTGTTGAATGGGCAATATATTAAACACTACAGGATTTCATCTTAGCTGTTGGCGTAGGGATATTTTTCATATTTAACAGCTGTAGTTTATTTCAGACAAATTACCAGTCACCATGTATCATTGTCACTAAAGAATTTTGCTAACCAAAGTTCATATAATTATTCATATTGTATCCTAAGATGGAGAACACACTATATACTAGTTATTTGGTTTGCCTATTTATTTTTCATATGATTTCTGCTTTCTAATTGGCTTTATTTAAGGAGACATTCATTTTACAGCAGTACATTTACTAAAATAACAAAATACAATGTTGTGGTAAGAGCAAGAAAAGACTAAATCCATTCATTATTTGGAACATACAAGTATTTTAGAGGTGCAAATTTTCAAGGACCCCTTGCAGTCAGCTGACTGAACAGAGCTCAGCCTGATAATTTCCATTCAAGTCCAGTGAACATTGTGGTTTGTCTCTCAATCACCTCACTTTTTCTTAGTGAACACCTGCTCCTTTATTGAAATTCTAGGAAAAATATTTTCCATCAAGTCTTCATTGCATCTTTGTTTCTTACACAAATATAAATGTTCTGGGCCATTTGCTTTGCTTTTATCTTAGCACGTCCTGTTCTCTTCTCAACAGCTGGAGTAAAACATAGCTGAGGGCTATAGCAGAAACATGTACTACCTACCGACGGTAACCTTTCAATGTCTGAAGGGGTAATTTAAGAAACTTCAGTGCTAATTTGGTCTGTCTGCTCTTGGAAGGAGAGGTTATTTACACACAAATATTATTTAAGTGGTGAATTTTTAACTTAGAGAAATAAATTTACATTCCTAACTGGAAAACAACTAGTCTTCCATACTCTGAGCCACAATCCAACTATTTAATATACCCAATATATGCAGCACTCATACCAACTCCTTCAGAGACAGGAAAAGGTGCTCCAACCATAGGAAAGGCCAATGGTTCCCAGCAGGTCCCAGCAGCCTGGTGTGAGGTGGGAATGCAGTCCACAAACCTCAGAGCTCCTTCGCTTCCTGTGGGCTCCTTCGCCAAATCATTCCATCTACTTGAAATCCCTGCCAAACCTGCACTGCCAAGCAACAAATCCAGCACAGGAACGCATCTCAACTCATCAACAGCCACATGTGGCTCTGAAGCGATGAGCTGGACACTACAGCCTCATGCAGAACCCCTACCCAGCTGCAATTTTTTAATCTTATTTTATGACTAACCTAGTTTCATCAGATCTACAAAGCTCAGCACGAGCACAAAGGAAAATGTATATGGATGTAAAATGTTTTTGTATGCAACCATCTTGTACACAACTCAAAACAAACTCAGAAAGCCATGCACAGAGACTTACTACTTTCACTACATAGAGGAAAGTATGATTACTAGTTCGGCAAGCTGAAAGTTATTCAAGCAGCACTCCCTCCAACTTTTAGCTAAAAACACTGATCCCTTAATGATTCATAATTTATTATTTTGCTCAAAAGTTACGGTAAAGATTGCTTGAAGGACAGCTGGTCAACATGAAGGACGTTTAAAAGTTTTAAGTAAGTTTGAACCAACTGCCATGTGAAACACCTATTCTCGCACAAAAGCAAGAGTGCTGCTCCATGTAGTTGGGTCAGATTACAGTTGAAATTACATTTTTATTCTAATTGATAGCTGACATGAAATCTGCAGTTTCACTATTTAACAAGTATACCCTGTATCTGTACAGTTCTCTTAAGATTTAACTCCACTTCCACAAAAGTCTCTATTACTTTATTCCTAATGAAGGTGCAGAAGACTAGAAGACCAGAGCTTTAACAAACTTTTAACTGAATTTCAAGTAATACAGATAAGTTAAATGCGTTAGGTAGAAGGGTGCCAGCCAGCAGAGGAAGCCTGAGGCCACTGTTAGCCAGATGCGTGAAGAAACATGGGCAACTCCCTTTCCACTAAACTGTCTTCCGAGGACCAACTAAAGAACTTGTTTGGTCTGGTTCTCAGAGGTCCAGGTTACTTCACAGTTCTCTCTCAACCTAGCAGTACCTTTCATATGCTACCTAATCTATAGATATAACCTATGGAATGCACACACCAGTACAAGGAAGATTTGATAAAGAACAACCAAGCCACCAAACACACGCACACCCCCTTCCTAGCACTTCCTTCCATTCCTTCCACTAAAAATCTCATCCTAGTGCTCTACTAATGTAAACCCTCTGTGTTGTGTAACTCAATTATTTAATGTATTGCTTAATAAAGGATGGAATTGGGCAGTGTGCCAATTGGTTAACTGGCCAGTAAATCGATTGGCATTCAGTAAAGCACACACAAGATTTATTCATGGGGATTCCCCACTTATTTTGCAGTGCACTATTAGATGAACACCTTCCAGGACAAGCCAGACCTCACTGGCTTCAGCGTACTCCGCTCCGGCCCCTCTGTCCCTGAACTCGCCTGGACTCTGGCGGATACCTGCTCCACAGCACTCACTAAGGAGGTGCCAAGTACTGACTGCCACCTCTCCAGGTACTAGAAAGCTGATTATAAGCAAAAAGAGAACTGAAAAGAAAGCATTTGCATCACTTGGGCAGGCTGATGTCAGTCTAACAGCGTATAACAAAACTACAAACTGCACTTTAGAACACTATTAGTAATTTAAGCCAAAACAGCATCTTTACAGCACAGAATAGCAGAACTGGCTATTCACAGAAAAAAAGCCCAAGGATCTGGAAGAGAAAGCACCCCTTCCTTATGCTTACCACGGCGTTACCAGCAGAAACCCAAGGCCTTCCTACAGCCAAGGAGACAATTGCACTGGCTAACCCCTACACACAGCCAAGGAGCAAATTCACCAAGGAGCAATTTTACCAAATAAGATTGAATTTAAACTTATCCTTCTGTTAGTTCAACTGCTGCAAACCATCTTGTTCTCATCTACATTGAGGTAGCTGGTCAACACACAAACAGCTAAACAACTGTTGGATGTTAAACCACGGTGCTGAGGTAAACGTGATGTTAAAGAATAGATTGACTCAGGAACTGAGAATACATGAGTGATTTTTAAACAGAAAATACCTCAGAGTGGAGCCATCGGAGCTTAATATCTCAGACTCACCCATTTGAAACAGAGCAAGACAGATTCCAGCAGTAAAAGACTTTGCCTGGCATTTGTTTCTAGAAGGGGAATTTACCCAGCCAATTTTCACTTTACCAAATGCAAGAAGAAAGCCTTTAAACACTGCGTCATTAAGACTTAAGTCTGTTTCTAAGAAATTGGGACCACCAAAGTAGTTTTCTTTGCAGCTTATATTTCACACCTCAGGAGACGTTTGAAAACATGCTTCTATAATTATCTTGTCTCAAGGAAGATTAAAAGATGATTTATAAACAAATGTAGCATTTATCACATCACATTCTAAGTGGAGAGTGGGGGAAGACATTCATGAAAATCCTGCTTGTGCAAACTTGCTGAAAGTGTCATATAAAATAGACAGAAAGTTAGTCAGTGTAATAATACCTTAATAGATGCGCCTGCAAAACGAGAAAGTTGTTTGATGTGCTGTCCCTGCTTGCCAATAATAGCTCCAACTGCCAAGGCTGGGATGAACAGATGAACAGTCTCAGACTCGGGCTGTTGCTGTGGGGAAGAAGAAAATATGCAGTGAATGTTTTTGAACATTATGAATCAGACTGACAGGAAAACTGGTATGGAACAAGCATGCATGGAAATGAGGGAGACATCTTAGGATGCCCTGTGAAGTCCGAATATTAAAGGTCTGGCTTTTTCTGAAAATCATGAAATTCACAGAACATGAAAGGACAATTTAAGCCAAAAGAGGATTCTCTTATCTTTTATAAAATAGTTGCAATTTTAATGCTGAGAGTTTAGAAACAATTGTGCTGTTGCTTCTTCAAGAGCAATTCATTCTTACCTGTCACTACCTCGACGCTTTTCCACACGCAAGCCTCAGCAGATGAGGCTGCTACAAGTGAATGGGCTATAGCTTAAGTAGGCAAACTATTTCCAGCTTTCCTAGTTACTTTTTAATAGTAGATTGCGGGGAGAGCTTCACAGAAAGCCTGGGAGTTACATAGATGTTACAATTTCCTTTGCATGGGAGGGATCTGGAATGATAGCCAGCTTAAAAATTGCCAGCAATTCCTCCTGTGTAATATTATGTAACAGTTGGATTCTTGGCAGCAGGCCTAAAACAGGCTAGTAAATTAAATGTGGGATTAAGAGTTTTTAAAAGTAAGAGGACCCTGATAGCCCAGTGGATATCAGGCATTACTGCAGTTTTCTATTACTTTCAGCCAGACACCCCAGCTGGAGAACGCAATATAGCAGTTAAGATCCTCTTGATATGCTGCGTAGCAATGATCAAAGCACAGGGTTACTTATGCCAAGGTAAACCATAACCATTTTACCAGCCTCAGAAGCAGCTTCCAAAGAGCTTGTCTCGGACTAGCAGAGCACCCACTGCACCAAGGTACCATTAATCCATTTGCATCAAGATCACTTCTCAAAAGCATTTCACACAAGCCCTTCTTGGAAATAGGAGGCATTTAAGACCCCTTTTAAAACCTTTTTCCTCTATAAAGTTATGCTTACATATTTTCAAAATTTATTTTGTTCGTCCTCAGCAATACAAGGCCAACGACCCCTCTTCCTACAAAGGCATCTCAAAAAGCACGCAACTACAGCCACTATATCTGTCAGCTGAGGAGAGCCTCTGTACCAGGGAGTACCACTGAACAGAGCATGTGGAAATCGCTATACTCATTTAAGCTTTGTTCTCTGGTGTATTTTAGTAGGGATACAGGCCCACATACACTCACTGAAGCAGCTTTTTCTGGGATATTTTAAAAAAGATGTGTTATATGCAACACACGCAGCAAAAAGCAGCTGTAAACCTAAAAAAAAAAAAGAAGTTATTTCAACTTATTTTTACTTTTAAATTTCAGCAACTTCTTTCAAGGGGAAGCAAAGTCCCAGGGCATTAACCATAAACAAATCACAACAAAATGCTTGTTTCCAAGTTTTACCACTTTATTTTTGGTAAACCTAAGACAACTGTAACCTCAGGGGAAAAAATTCCAGGCACGGATCCCATGGACCAGGTGAAGAAATCCCAAAATAGGATATTTAGAATAGAAACACATTCTGCCAGTCGCTTTAGGTGATCTCAACAGTTACACAATTTACCCTGCATGCAAGGCAACAGGATGCTCGGTGAGTTTTTGCTGATTTAAGCCCATGTTTTCCCTGGACACGGGTCCCAGCCCCGCAACATCCAGCCTCCCCACTCCTTTTGCATGCTTTGCAGCCAGCAGGATTGCAGCTGATTTTCCATGCAGGGAGCAGGTGCCTGACCTGACTAACCACAGAGCCACGCAAATGGCAGCCCTGCAAGAAGGCAGAAAGTGAGAGCAATTAGATCAGGGTACGGGAAAAGGTGGGAACACCCCGTTTAATCTGCCTACAGATCAGTTTAAAATGATCTCAAAACTACACCCTGAAACTGCATATTTGTAATGAAAGATACTAGTCACCGCAGTGTATGTCTTAAACCGCTTTCCAGAAGATTAGTCATTTTCTCCTCTTATTGTTACAAACACCCTGCGAGTGTACTTAGAGTAAGTCCTTTCACACTTTCATCATTAATCCAGCCACATTTCCAGTTATTTGGAAACATTACTGAAGATGCTTAGTGATCTTATCACTTGTGAGAACTGCTTCTGAATGGATACAAATTCATGAGATGTTTGCTCGTTCCAGCTTTGCTCCAAAGACCCATGCCAACTGCGGCTGGTGCAGCGGCAACCCGGCTTTCCTATCCGACGCAACAGGCTGAGCCGCCCCGGCTCACTTACTTCGGTGACCACTACTTTCAATCTCCCGCATGCACTCCAGCTCGTGCAAAACTCCGCTGTTGCTTCCTCTCCCATATGCAACCTCAACTACTTCTCCAGCTAAACTTTGAGTTAATTCATACAACATTGCTATAAATCAACCACGCAACTTGACTTGGTTTTCAAGAATTTACACAGCTTCTACCTAAAACCACCTCCAGACACATTTCTCTACCATACAAATGAATCAAACTTCATTACTTTGTTTGCAGATATTCCTGCCTTCCCTCTGTGCCCATCTGCCTGCAGTACAGTTTTTCCTTCTTCTTCCCAAAGCTCAATTTCAAGCAGCTTTCTTGGCTAGATTCAGTTCACCACTGAAATTCCTTTCTGCTGCTTCACCCATTACACATGAAACATGGGCAACAAAGGCAATGAAAGGCAGAAGACATACATGTGTCTTTCCAAGCGCACAGTCAGCTCACTGTCACCTCTCTCCCTCCTTTCCCTCCTCAGAATTTTCACTTGTTGATACATTAAGACTTCTTAAAAAAAAACAAAACAAAAAAAAATACAACACATCTTTTTTGGAATGAGGCGTCTTAACATTTAAGTTCCATGTTGATGTAACAGTGATATATGTTATCATTAGGGAATGGAGGAGAATCTATCAATACTGAACTGAACATCCATTGTCATTTTTCAAATTCTTGCCTGCAGCAGTATATTGGCACATAGGTACAATCAAATCCATCTCCAGCAAAACATAACAAAGGATTTAGAAGTACTACATCCATTTCCTTACCCACACTGATTTTAACCACTCAAAATAGTATTGCTTGATTTGCTTTAAAGCATAAACATCAAGATGACCAGTAGGTCTTTCTTTTCCTGGCAGAAATCAAGTATAGCAAAGACTTTCAAGAGAATATCATAACACCAGTTCAATTTATTATCTGTTTACCTCCTTACCCAGAATAACTTAAAAAAAAAAAAAAATCCTTTTGTATTTCCTGGAGGACTATCCTCCAAAACACACACACCAAAATGTAGTGCAATGATTACATCACCCATCAATCTTACAGAAGCTTCTGGAGTTCTCAGGAGGATCAACTCTAATCTTCTCTGTGCCATGCCCCATAAGTCATATGGCTTTCCAGGAACTTTTAGGATGAGTTATATCAGAAATAGATTCCTAGATCTTAAATGTGTGTTAGAAGCACTAAATTTAGGGAACTTTTTCCAATTGCACAGAATCTAAGATTAATAAGGCCAAATGAAGCTTGCTTAAACATATACTTCAATGTAAGAACTAAAAAAAAAATCTTGGAGAAAGCATCTGTCTATATGAACTCTAAAGAGCATCCTGCAGTTCAACTTTTTGCTTCATAGTCCCCTTTTCAAAATAGGAATGATATTAAAGAAATTATTTCAAGGCTATGTGAGGAGGTAGAAAGACGTATAATTAGGTTGAATTTATAGAGCTTTAAGAGCAGATGTAGCAGTATCAGATAGGTTCACTAATATTTACAGTAAATTTACCATTTCACCAGGTTCTTAGCCTCCTTAGAGGAGGATGAATCAGTTTCAATTTTAAAATTTACTTTTGTCTTAAAGATAGTTAACTTAATATCCATCTTTATCATTATATTTAATTTTAAGGGCCTTAACAATAGTCATAACTTTAAATATTTCTGTTTAAATGTGTAAGTAGCATACAATTGTTACTCAAGTTGTAAAGTTCATTAAGTCATGGAACTGGTAGTAGTAGTTGGTCAACTAATTTTTGACAATGGTAAAGTCTCCTGTCCATGGAGAATTCCTTGCACTCTTCTTCTCTTCCCCATCCAGTTTATTTCTCCTCATATAACAAAATAGTTTGTTCCAGATAAGACCAGCCCTGGGAGCTGAAAGAGCAGGAGAAAAAAGCCTTTTAAATTTGGAGAAATGGAGAAACCAGCTTCTCCAAGATGTATGGTCCATATGTCCATCCTAACTTAGAGTAATTGTGCAATCACAGATGTGTGAGACAGAAGACCTCTTTTGCAATGTTTGTCCAATGGGTTCAGAACTAGTCCCTCCTACAAAGTCAAAGTCTGAGGTCTCGCTGCAAACTGAGGGTCCTGTTTCAAACCTATCTCGATCAAATAGGTTTGGGCAGGATGATCAGAAGATACCTCCAGCTGCAGAATTAAACGGAACAGCTATAGCACTCTCCCATCCCATGCAGCAGCCAGACAGCAAACCTCGACTCAAACTGGGTCTGGACCACAGCTCCATTTTTTTTTTCCCC
Source organism: Apteryx rowi (assembly GCF_003343035.1). NCBI lineage: Eukaryota > Metazoa > Chordata > Aves > Apterygiformes > Apterygidae > Apteryx > Apteryx rowi. The sequence continues at coordinate 245,903 of NW_020450866.1, forward strand.
ACTGCACTTGACCAAAGATTGGCCTGGGGTATCACCAGTTCTTACCAGCTTCACTGAGGGCTTCCCACTGGATTGCTGAGGCCAAAGCACATGACCTTATCTGCTGCCAGATAAGTGACTCTTGCTTGTTAATACAAAATAACATAATGGGAGGTTGGTCATCACTTGCCTTTAAGTGTAAGGGCATCCACTGAGATGCTGGATGGCACAGTATATCCCATGAGCCCTGAAAAGGTTCACTGAAGCCTTAAGACTCAGGGCCGCTGTAAAGCCTTAAAACGCAGGGCCACTAAAAACAACCAGACAAAACAAACAAACAAACACACGCATACACACAACAACAAAACCCCAAAAAACACACCACCACCACAAACCACCCTCCAGGGAGGGGACCGCAAAGCCTGATGCACCAGTCCCCAGGCACAAGAGTCTGAGCCCGGAGAAGACAGTTCAGTCACAAGGTGAAGCAGAGGAAGGTATCTAAAACCCCATGCTGGAAACCAGGGAGGTGCATAAAAGAAGCAATTTGTTGTTTTCTCTCTAGCCTTAAATTTTAAATACGATAAAGCAAGCTGAGAAAAGGGAAGAAAAAGGGATGATTAACTTTGTTCTTTCAGGCTACCCAATCAAAGCTCAGCAGTGGATTGAACAGTCTGTGAAGTTTGGTTCAACCTACATATTTCTGGGTGGTGGGGCAGGAGGACCGCACATGCCTGAGGAATAAGGATTTGGGGAAAAGAGGTTTTGGTCTCAAATCACTGGGGCACACAGTTTGCTAAAGTTAGACAGCACCAGGATGTTCACTCAGATGGAGAACTCTTTCTTAGAATTAAAAATAAATAAATAAATAAATAAATAATAAAAAGAACAGCTCCAGAAACTGAGCTTTCTTAGTTCTGAGAAACTGAGATTCTTGAAGAGCATGGTGACCAGAAACAAATACTTCAGTTCATGGACATCTGATAACACTTGCTTTTGCTGTTTTTTTTTTTTTTTTTTTAAACACAAAAATCAGTATGCTTTAAATACAAAACAGGCTTGATAAGCTTTTTTGTCTATATCCAGCACATTTAACTAATAAAAACAATTTTAAAGGCTGTTTTTGTTCATTAATTGGATTCTAATTTCCACCCAAATCCAGTCCGATGAAAATCAGAAGTGAAAAATTAATCAAGCAAATAAGAAAAGCACCATTCATCATTTTTAACAGAAAATGGAAAAAATACATTAACCAAAGCAAATGGTAAACTGCACATTTGTTTAAATAGGAAGATATACTCACTGTGTTAGCAAAGAATAGGGTAGTTGTGGTGGTACAGACTACACTAAGGCTTTCAGAAAGGTAACTAAAGTACAGATGCAAAACAGAATAAGTCAACTTAAATCAGATTTCCTGCCTGCTCATATAAATCATGATTGAAAACAGTGATCTAAAACACAGATGTAAATTAATCTAACCCATCGGAGGAAGCTAAGCAACTGCTTCTCCATACCAGCAGCTCTCAAACATTTCAGATTAGTCCAACTCTTTCCTACAGCAGCTTAGATTCACCTCCTTCCACACCTCCTGCAAGTCCTTGAACACCAGCCTCCTAGTCCCCTACCATCTGTCCTTAGTGTAACAGTCCATACCAGCTATTTCTTAAAGTAAAATAAAAATTAATTCTCCAAAGATCTAGTCTATTCTGTTCCTAACTCCTGTAACCTCTGCTGCTTCCCCTTACACAGGGCTCACCTGGACCCCTGTGGTACATGTATCATCAGGAGGTTCCCCTTCCCTCCAGCTTGTCCCAACAGCCCAACAGGTTTCCCCAGGAGAATCACTTCTGTGCTCCCAGCCCTACCACACTGTATTTGACTTGCAGCAAACTTGCTCAGCACAAAATGGTAATTTCTTAGTTGCCAGAGTGCAAAGACAGCTGGGCTGAAGTTCTTCCCCCTCCTCAGGATATGCTCTGTGCCCCCAGTCTGAGGGCTGTTGCTCCACACCAGAACCAGAAGCGGAGGACTCCTAGCCAAGTGGATTTGCAGATTCACTCTTCTTTCTGCACCTCCCTGAAGGGTTTTTGCAAAGTTAGAAAGAGCTCTAGGGCCCAAGAGGCTGCCCTTGGGATAAGCTTACCATAACACTTTCTTCTGCCAAGGTCTGGTGCATCAGTCCTGCAAACGCCCCAGAATTATTGACAAGAGCAGCTTTTCCCTTACCTGATGCATCGTCAGAAGAAAAGCATTCCTCATCTTCTCAGGCTTGCATAATAGCCAAAGTATGGCCAAGCAAGGATAAAAACTCGGAAGAATAACAGGTATGATTCTCCAGATAGGTGGGGGCAAAAAAAAAAAAAAAAAAAAAAAAAGTCCCAAAGCACAAGAAGAAGAGCTAGAAGGAGTGGACATCAAATTTTGGGAATGGTTTTATTTTAAAAAACAAATGGAGTTTTGCCTTCTCTGATCTTCCCCCAGATGAACCTCTCTTTACACTCAGCTGAAGCTGCTGCTGCTAGGTCAGTCACACAGCTCCTTCGGTCAGAGCAAGCCTGTGTTCCCACCCACTGCAGGGCTGGTAAGGGAAAATGTTTGTTATTTGTGTTCCTTATGTTAACTTAAGCATTAATCTCAGTCTTTCTGCAAGCCTGCCAACAGCATAATTTTTTTTACAGTTGTGTTTTTAAGTGTCTCCACAGATCCCTTGCTCCATCAAATACATGTGGTTGGTAAATCCATTGCAACATTTGGGATAAGGCTGTAAATTTTTAAAATCCTTGTACCCACTGAAGTAAATAGGATTTTGTGCCAGACTTCAGTGGGAGCAGAATGAGATCTTCCCTGTTTTCCAAGCCTGTTATGTATCTCCAGTATATGTTTTCATTTACTCTAAATGTGCTGCAACTGAATTACCTTAGGATGAGGCATTTATTTTAAGTCACAAAGTCATGTTATCCATTTCTAGCCAGCATTCATTTTTAGCAGTGAGGGAAAGAATTCAAAACTATTTTAAGACTGCATGAAACAGTCTCAGCCAATGCTTGGCCACAATCTAGCATTTTTAAAAATATTTTTAATAGTAAGCAAATCCACTTTGTAAAGTGAAAAAATAAGTCCAGTAAATGACTGCATTAAAGAGTTCTCTTTTGCCATTCTCCCCCTTCCCAACAGCCATAACCACTATCACCAAGGCAAGGCAGACTTACACGACTCGTTTGGTTTTCAGAACACCCCAAACTTTGTCAGAGTGATGTACTGTTTTATTCAAAGCCTCTACCAGACCCAAAGCCAGAATTTAAACCATATTTTTGCTGTGCACTATGAAGAATTATACTGGCCTACAGCTACACTAAATGCTCTTATTTATTTAGTAATAAAAGTTTGCAGCAAGGGGAAACCAACATTAAGCCAAGTATCCTTGAAGACATTCCAGTAAGAGTCAATGCATTAATACAAAATAAGCTTTTGACACTGGTGAAAGAAATCCTAGTGTATTCATTTTCCAATACCAACACTAAAAGTTTAAGCCCTCATTGGAAACAAGAGGCTCATTAAGAAAAGCTTATTTAAAGTCTTGGTACATAGGTCTAATGTGATCCACAGAGTTTTACAACATCCTTACAAATACCTCTTGGGTCACCATTCTGTACATCAGATAAAGTGGTGCTGCCAATGCAGGTTAACAAATGGGAACCCAAGCTCCCCCCACCCTCCAAGCCTTTCTGGTTTATTTAGGACAGACTTAAGCTTATGCTGCGATCCTAAAACCTTCTGCCGTATTCGCTACCTATAGAGCCAGGACTACACACAAAAGATGATGGAGACTTCTCACTATTTAGTGAATTCAGTCAGTCAGCAGCTAACCAAATGTATATATAAGAAAAGACAGGAGCAGTGGGAAAGAGGGAAGGGTTTCAGAGCATCACGAGAAACCCCCCAGTAGCTTCCACACTTTCTCCTTGTGCAGGTGGCCAGGAGCTCCTGACACCACCTGCCTCTATTGGCCAACTGGGGTCAGAGGACAGCCAGCTCCCCCTTGCCCTGCAAGTGTTACTTCTGTATAACGGAAAACACACTGGCATCCCCAGGCGAACCAGGAATGTGGCCCTCCCGGAGGCGATCAGCCCACAGCAGGCAGGGCGGCTCCAGCCCCAGCTCTTGGTCCTGGACACACAAAAAACACGCCATGCAGGAGCACTCTGTCCAGTCAGCCACGCTGGTCTCCTCCTCTTGGGTGAAGCTCTAGGCCATCATCCCCTTCTGCATTTCCAGTTTGGGGACTACTGCAATTCAGCACCAGAAACTGAAACAAATCTAGTTATTACACAGTGGCCGGAGACTACTAAAATCATCTCACTTAGCACCAGTCACTCCAGCTCTTGACCCTGAACTTTAAAGCTTTTCATCACCATCATCATCTACCTGGCAAGCCAAGGGAATCGCCTCATACTACTAGAAGTCACTAACCCAGCTGCACCTGAGAAGCATTTCCAGCATGAAAACCTAGCCAGGATTGGGGGGGTGGAAATCACAGAAGTAGAGAAGGAACATTTTCCAGCAGGCTGCTTATAAGGCATTTCACAAGCAGAGACAGGTTTGACATATTTCTGAACATGGCATGAACTCTTTGTTTTTGCAACATCTAATTAGCCACAAAGCCAAAAAAGCAATATGCCACCTTTTATTCTGAATAGATAGCCAAGAAGCAGAAATGAACACAAGCAGCAGACTGTGAAACTACGTAAGGGGGAATTTTGCTGGTCAGTCACAAGCAGTAAACATGGGTATTTGGTGCTGCAACACTCTACAACCACAAAAACAGAGATGTTTAAAAGCACTTCTGCTTAAGAAGTTGTGACATTTGCACACCAGGCACGAGGGTACCCCAGACTCCTGGCAAGTTGTCCATGAAATCTGTGGTTGCGAAAGAGATATGGGTACCCCATCAGTCTGGTTTATAAAGACTCTGCTCTCTGACTCCTTAGAAGCTACAGGAAAAAACAGGTTCTGAAAACACAGAAAGGCCACTTGTTTTTCACCACGCGTAACGAACACACACACACAAGATGGAGCCAGCTACAGCAGAACGAGGAGACTTGACCGACTTTTGTTGCTGGCCTGAAGGAGGTCAGCACCCTGCAGTAACAACCTGTTACTTGGCACCTTAAGAAATGCAATTTCTCATTTAGTTTGATATTCGGAGGATGCTGAGCCTGGCAATTAGAGCTTGGGAGCATGAGATGTTCAAGAGAGCCCCGATGAAATCTCCTTCCTACCACAAGAGCCTCAGAGCAAGTTCTTATCTCTTGTCCCAGGCACCCACAAATGAACAAGCGTTCAAAATTGCAGTGAGAAAGATGACATTTTTATTTTAAAAAGTGTGTATTATTAGTTAACCAGTGACACTATTTGCATTATGACAGCCTCAGAACCGTACAAAGAGCTATTAAGAATTGCTGAAGTCTTCAACACCTCAAGAGGAATAAATAAATATAAATATAAATATAAATATATATATATATATATATATGCTAGCTGTCAATTTGGCAAATCTTTGCACTTCACACAGTGCCAGTTCCATTTCTGTTCCCCACCACTCCCCACACTGGGGACCAGTCCATCTCCAGGGACAGAAGAGTTTCCGACCAGTCCTGGCAAGTACCCCTGCCTACATGGTATGGCAGGGGTGAGAGACTTCAGAGCTGGCGGGGAGGATCCACCGTTTCCTCCACAGAGCAGGACAACCACACAGCATCATGCAACAGGGAGCAAGTTTCTCAGGTGTTAGAAGTGTGTCACTAAGAAATTTAGGAAACTAAGTATTCAAGGCACTGAGGTTACAACCTTAAAGCCTAATCAGCTTGCAACAGCTATTTGAGACAACGCCATCATCCTATAGTGCCCTCCTCCAGATTTTTTTTGTTACACATGTATGGTTTTCATTTCACAGATATAAAACCATACTGCAAAAATGCTGCCAATCCTTCTTTATCCCCCCAAACCACATTCTCTTTTGGCTGTAGGACAGCTCCTCACAAGATCATCTACTTCATAACAAGCTAGCCAAATTAGGAGAAATCCACTTAAGAGACTACACAAAGGTATAGATGCACATACATTACCTCCCCTGGGTAGTTTAGACATAACAGTTGCATGAGCTAATAATCCTAACAAACCCAGATATCCAAAGGAACCCAACTCTACCAAGTAAGAGTCAAAGTACCTGGAAACATAGGACAGTTTTTCTTCTTCCTTGTCTCTCATCTATGCTCAGGGCATCAAATGAAGGCCCTCAATGAAGCAATTTTTCATTTTAAATTACTTTTCTTTCCTGCCAAAAGCACAATACAGTTATTTCTCCTATCACATCTATGCAATATAGAAGAACTCTTCTTTATTATTAAAGAAAAATATTGGAGGATAAAGAAGGAATCTCTCTTGACCACATCATCTTCTAAGGAGAAAGTTTTCCATTGGCATGTTCCTCACCTGCAACAAAAAGCCTTAAAAGATGGCAAAAAGAATAAAGGAAAGCAACCTATCAGCCTAGCTGTACAAGATGTTTTTTGTCACTGGAGAAAGGTAGTTTGATTTTTTGATTTTGTTTATTGTAGGAAATGACTTCTTTTTTCCTCCTCTTAGAAGCATCTATGCATACCACATAACCTGAAACTTAACTGTGAGGCTAAAGAAAAGGTTAGGAAAAGGGCGGAGTTCCAAGAGGCTACAGCGGGTGTGCAAAAAGACCACCAGTACAGAAAGCAGTGCTGCTGTGAGCGGAGGAGCGGTGGTTGGCCTCAGCTAGCTTTCATGGCCATAGTTCAGCCATCTCTTACAGTAACTTACGGATGCAGGAGAAGAACTGGCATGACTTCCTTTTGCGGAAAAAAAGCTACCTGCTTCCCAACTCTCTACACACCTGAGTGCATCTATCATGCTACAGAGAACCCTTAATAGGGGAATTAATTCTACTGCCCTGTTTCATGGCATTCAAGGACAGGATGAGCTCCCTGTAGATCACCCTCCCCTCTGGCTTGTGATTCCAACTTTCAGACCCAAAGGCTACAGAAGTAAATGCAGTCATGTGTACAATTAAACATAAGAAATTTCAATTATAGAACCAAGGGTGCAGCCTACTTAACCCCAATAGATGGGAGCAGTGCATTTAATTGCATGACTATAGGTAGTGGAGCTCTAAGATCAGGATTTCTTGTTCATTTGATGCTTTAAAATCTTTGGCTTTCCAGGAGAAACAACTTTTATTCTCAGGAGACAAGCATGTTCATATTGTCCCCAAAGTTCAGAAGACAGAAGCAACAAATTCATCAAAGCAACTTTGAACAGTAGAACACTACACCTGAAACAGTTTTTCTTGGATATTTTATAAAATGTTTTTGTGTTAATGGATCTTCTGGAAAAAGATAAGCATTCTTTCTTCCTCATACACATCCCAATCCTCTGTGAAGGTGCTCTGAGCTCATGACATTCGTTACCAATGACTGCAGGCAGACTAACAAAACTCTATTCGCAATTGTGTCAGACTTGCAACACACAAGTGCAGAGTTGAGAAGGATTTAAGGATAAACAAAGCAGTGGTTTTCCAGACCCAAAAGCAGCTGAACAAGAGATAAGATACAAATAGGCACAGAAAGGCTATATATGAGTCCTTACTGTGGTCACACAAGGACACATGCTCATCAAAAAAAGAAAAGAAAAAAAAAAGATGTTATCAGAGCGCCAGGATTGTAAGAGCAAAATCATGCCCATTTGACAGTACCATGAATTTCTAATTCTTAATATTCTTAACAACTAAGACATTTTTCTTAAGTCATATTTTTTTTCTTCCAGCCTTAAAATGTTTCAGCAATTCCCACACATTCCAATTTGACTTCCCCTGTCCTCCTAAAAGACAGGTAACAGTTCTTGGATTTTGGCAAGAGGAGACAGAAAAAATTCAGTAATCCAAACACACAATATGCAATTCCATTACATCCTTTTCAAGTGACTACATAAAATTAGCGCTTTAAACAGGCAAACCGGGAACCTGGACTTGCAAATAGAATAAATTATATAGCTGCAATATCAAGAATTGTTGCTAGTGATGGATAAATATCAAATAAGAACAGTTATCCTTCTCTAGACACTGAGACACTGTTAGCCACAGGCACCAGATGTGCATGCACACACACGCATGTGTGTTTAACTATAAACAGAGATACCAAGGACACAGACCGTGCTTTCCTGTATGTACTCTACTGCCAGGATATAAAGGGCAAGGCAATAGCCAGCTTCTTCGTTTCCTACACAACTTCAAGTCCACAATGACTGTGGATTCTGAAAAAGCAGGGAATTGGACAGTTAATGAAACAAACTGAATCTCATACCCTAAATTACTTGAAGCAGTATGTAATGGGACTTTGAAGTTATGCACCAGTGTGAATCACACTGTAGATGGGCCATGGAGAATGAGGTATTTCAGTCAAGCAGAAACTGCTCTCCTGAACGAGGCTCAGGCCAAGGTGCTACATCCAAACCAACATTCGATGAGATTCCAACACTGCCATCTCCTAAGTTTGTGTTACTGGCCTGTTCCTGAAGCAGTTGGAGAAGAGTGTTTGTGCTCTTGTTAAATATGCCTTGAAGTTTTGCAGGAAGAGAGGGAGAGGAAGAAATAGCACCCAGCTCACATTAACAGAGCTAAAACATATCAAATTACTCAGTTCTAAGTTCTTGAAATAAGATGACTTGGGTTTAGAAATGAATGCTTGGCTATGGCTGGATAGATGGGGTTCAGACCTGTCACTGTACACTCTGGCAATGCAAAAAAATCCTGGATCTGTTTACCATTATTCTCTTCCCACCTGTATGAAAAGCAGTATCAGGAACATGACAGATGCTCATTTCAATACTTAAGATGACACCTCAAAGTTCTTTGGGAACAAGTCCTACACAAAGTCACAGCAACAGCTTGTCCCTAGATAACAATACATATGAAGGATCAGCCGCACATGGAAAGTCTTCTGTAAATGCCTAAAGCCTACCCACCCACCTCTTCTGACCCAAATGAGAGCCACTTTAAAGACTGCATTCCCCACAAGGGAAGGTCCATATGCTCAAAGGTATTTAAACAAAAGCTTCATAGTCCTCAGGCACACCATAATGGGGTCCCAGGGCACACTATAAGGTTTGTAAATACACACTTACAGAAAGATTTCACCTAACACTGGGTGTCAAGCGTCCCTAGATAACTGGGCACCTGAAGCTGTGAGGAACACACCTCAACTCAGCCAGACAACAGTCCAGGCAAGGCAGTACCAGAAACTCAGATTTGCTACTGTCATCTGAGTTCTACCCGCACAAAGACCCACCTCTTGCATTTTTTCCCTCCTCCAGTAAAACAAGTTGCCTTGCTTAGCATTTTCCTGCCCTAGATCCAGAGACCTTGGATCTGTGGGAAATAACTTATCCTGTTACTCAGGCATCTGCCCTTCTATCACCTGCAATAACTTTAAGTTCTGGCTTTTGCCACTGAAATCAGCCAGACCTGAACTAGAGACTACACATAAAGTAGGACTATCAGCCACCAATGCCTTCACCCCAAGCTAGGAGGGCAACCTAGCTTGGATTCTTCTGATCTTACAAGTCACTGGAAATAGCTGAAGAAGTTCCAGGAGAACTACTGGAAAGGTGCAGAACCAGCATCTTCTGCACAAGGCAGAGAAATACCATCTGTCAGTCAGCTGGGAATGAAAATTAAACTTGTTAGCATGATGGAAACAAGCATCAACTGTGAAGGTCGCCAGTGCTGAAATACTTTACCCAGTTTCTGTTTGAACAGATACCGCACAGTGCTGATCACGAATTATCAGTTCAAAAGGTTTGTAAGACCTTTTACAGATCGTAGAAGATAAAGGATTGGCCAGCCTCCTTCGCCACCCAGCACCAATAAGATTGGCTTGAAAAAACATGGGGGCATTCACCCACCAGCACCAGGGCCCACTTTGTGCAAGTGCCCCGCTGCTGGGATACCCCTTGCATGGGCTCCATGTGCACTCAGGAGATAGGGAACAGCCACCCATGCCCAGGCCTGAGGAGAAGGCAAAATTTGCACTGACAGAAATAAGCAAGATAGCAGCAAGATACACTTATGCTGCTGGGTCACCCTGATGCCAATAATATTTTCAGAAAGGATTTTCAGCTGTCTGAGAGGTATCTTCACTGCCAGTTCACCACTGTTCCCAAATATACACAGCTGTCCACTCATAAACCAAAGAGCCCCAGGTCACCCAAACACAGTTGCCAGAACAACGAACTCTGAAACAAATAGCTCGTAGATGAATGGACACAAAGTCTCCCTATAATTTCTTCAACATTTTCCCTAAGGCCTTCTTTCCCTGAAGCTGGACACAGACTTTCCAAAATGCCTCATGTCCTCTCCTGAATCCTCATCTGTGGTTGATCTTTATCCTTTCAAGGTTCTTCTTCTAACACAGTCAGCCCTTTTCTCTCGCTCTTTCTGTTTCTACCTACCCTGTTTTAACATGGTCTAAAAATTGTTCGACTAGAGAAAAATACTAGAGGAAAAAAAAGTAAGTTAATGAAACTAACTTCATACACAAACAAGATTTAAGAGCTCTTGGGCAACACAATTACAAAACAAAATATATGGAAACTGTTTTCTTGGAAAACTCCACTCGTCAAAGGAAAAGATAAGCCCAAACTTTTTCTTGTTTTCCTCTCATGAGGGAAGGGCAGCTACTCCAAGTAATGTGAGGGGATGACTTGCCTGGAGACCACAAAACCACCTGTTCCTTTCTAGATAGTGTCACATCCAGGTAAGAAAAGGTGAGAGAGTTTCAGTTGTTCATGCATTTGCTTCAGAAGCCCTTCGGTTCGGTTCAGGGATTTTCTTGGTACCATCCCCAACTTCCAAAAGCCAGAAGTTCCCTGCCATTAGTCATCACTTTTCCTTGTGTTTGCACATTTGCTTATTGTACGTGCATCCGGACTATTTGGAACAAAGGAAAATGTTCAAAGGATTGACAGAATAGAAGGAACAGGAGCGAGAGAGAGAGTTCAGATTTCATGGTCCTTCCAGCTGTAAAACTTTGATACTTTCACAAAATTACACTTGCTTCTTGATGGCTTTTTCCAGATGCTGCCTCTGTCCTACTTCCAGAAGCCCGAAAGCTGCCAGAGAACCTAGCGGGCTAAAAAAAGGTGCATCTGTGGGGGAGAAGGGTGCACTAACAGAGGGACAGACAAGAATAAGACTGAAATTGCCAAATTCAACACTGTTTAGGTGCATATTTGAAGCGGAAGTGAGAAAGAACCACAGCAAAAGAAACAAGAAAAGAAATGAAAATAAAGCAAATGAGGAACAAAAGAACGTAGGCTTACAATATAAATCTCTCAAGAACAGTAAAGCAGATTGCAAATTTGGAGTAAAAAGGAAAGAAAAAATTACACCCATCATTACCGCCAAAGTTATATACTCCTAAAAACATTTCCACTTTCTTTTAAAAAAGAAAAAAAAATAAATCAAGGCAATCCATTACCACAGATGGCATTTTTATACAATACACTGAAGTAAGAACTGTATTTTTTTAGTTAGTTTAGGCTGCCATTCTAATTAAAGGGGAAGGGGGTGGGCGGGAAGGAGGGATTTGTTTGTCATAAATAGAGGCACTGTTATTAACAGTAAGATAACTGGGTATAAACATATTTCCATTGTGGTTTTCTTTGGAGCATTTTTTCTGATAAAGCTACTATTATACTGAACATAGTTTATAATACATTCATAACACCCAAGTTGTTCATTCCCACAAACAACGCTACGAGTGTGGAATTTTTCCTCATCCTTTCAGTGACATTTTCTTGGCTTCTTCCTCTGGGAAAAATATTTAGGCAACAACTTCCCTTTAGTGCAATATATATAGGCCCACTTGAGTTATTTGATAAAGTTCAACATGCTGTGCTGCTTTTTCACTCTTCTAGTTCATGGAGAATCTCAGACTTAACTTTTTAGATGTTACTGCTGAGCAAAAGAGAGGGCAAAGTCAGTCACGCCAGAGTTTGTAACACTCTGCCATCCACTTGTAGAGTTAATTTTAAAAATTCACCTTCCATTGAAGAGACCACGACCAGAAACAGAAGAGTGATGAAAAAAATCACCTTCCCTGTACACTGAAGTTGCCTTTTCTGGAGTAGCAGAGCATCTTCTCTTCCTAGAACAACACTGGAACTTTCATTTAGAGCAAAGTATTTTGTGCTCCATAACAAAATGCTCATTGATGATTACTAAGCAATACTGGATCTGAATAAGAGCCCACTGGGCCTCTTCACATATTTCTTAGAGAGTAACATGGCAGGTAAATCGCAGCTTTCTGGAGATTAATCCATATAATTTAAATCCTATCTATTCAGCAGTACGGTATTTCAATAGGGCTTGTACATTTATAAAATTACTACATTTAAACAAACATTTTTGGTACATACAGATCCCTGCTTTATGACTACAGATCCTTTTTTCCCCCCCTCCCTTCCAGATCAGCAGGAATACAATTGCAGAATAGTATTTTATTACTTGCAAACTTCTAGCAATTGTTAACTCCATTTTACATCTGATTTCTTTGTGTAATAATTCAGAATCTCTAGAAAATAGGATCTAATACTTTTCCAAACAGTAGCATTGTACAGATTAATATCACCATCCGCTAACGCAATCTGACACTTCCCTTACCCCAAACGGTGGATATGAAGCAGCAGCAGCAGCAGAGGCAACGCTCACTGCGGGAGGTGGTATTCCTGAAGAAGAAGGTGGGAACAGACCCAAGGCATTCAGATTTAATCCAGGAATTAAATGTGCTTGAAGCTGCAATGGAAGAAGAGTTATTTAAGCTTTAAAATTCAGATCATTAAGCCTAATCAAAATTCTAGATGGCACAGGCTATTAGAGCCTTTTCAAAAGATGTTAGCATATTCTTTCAAATCTTTTATTTTTATTTTTTAAATCTCCATTCCCCCAAGGACTCAACTTCAAACTTATTCCCTAGACACAGACCAATAATACTAAAAATATGGCTTAGAAGGAAAGGCAGCTAGGAATCACTCCCTACAACTTAATTAAGTGAAACGTATCACAAGCTTGATGGTAAGAAATCCAGGCAACAGTGCAAACTTTAGGTTTCACATTCAGATTGAACAGAACTACCAGATCACCACTTGGGCTTTATACTTAAAACCACCCAATATCCTGTAGAAGCAGAGAAACCTCACTCACAAATCCTGATTTTTCACGTATCCCATACTATAACCCATTCCTCCCTCCCATATCCTTCCTCTCCTGGATCAGCAAAAGCTAAAGGGAGAAGATCCCACCAGTGTCTGCTGGCAAAGCATCAGCTGTGAAGTTATGTGTCCCCTGCCTGCCTGCCCCGAGTGAAGCAGCAGCACTATGTACTAGGAACCATGCATTATCAGGGAGCGACCCAGGACTTTTCAGTCTCATTTTTCACCTTGCCAAATTATTGCCAAGCAATATGACTATATTTTAAAAACACCTCAGCTAGAGACAGGCTTCATGTCAGGTCATCAAGATAAGCCCATTATGAGTCAAGGAAAACAAAACAAAACACCCCACCGCTTTAAGAATCATGACAACAAACTAAAGCTGAAGTCCATCTAGTAGCAGAGGTAGTTCTCTAGCACACCTTTGCCAAACAGCAGAGCAGCCTCAAGTTCAGCCGTGTCCTTGCTCACTATAGTGAAGCAAAAACACACTCCCTGGGCTCTCAAACACATCACTGCACACTCATGTGCGGTCTGTCCCCTGCAGGTCTGCTTACAGGATGGGAGGGAGGGAAAAGAGGGGGAAGAATATTCCCTCCAGCCAGTAGGGAAGCCATAAGGAATAGGCATTTCTGGAAAACCAGAGACTACTGTAAATTTTAAAAATTTTCCAGCCTGATTCTAGACCATAACACTTGGTTATATAGATATACACACAAAAAAAGCTTTTCATAGCCTATCAAAAATCTCAATCATTTCCCAATATGAGCTAGTAATACTTCAGCAAACTGATGAGGTGTGTTGCTTTTACTATATAATTTGCAATCATCTCTGAATAACTGAATGTCTTTATCATCTATATCAAGAAAAGCCTTAATATAGCCTTCTTAAATTAAATAACTGAAAGCAGGAGAGATCCTTATTTTGTATGTTATGCTTTTAACACCAAGAGACTAGGAATCGCTGCTTTAAGAAACTTATACAAACTGCAGCACATAAACCACAATTATATATAAACACACATTCCTTTCAGGTTTCTGCAACAAGAAAAAGTGAAATCCTCATTCATTTCCTCAATCTAAATCAATTTCTCAGTTCCTCTACTCAAAACAAAACAGAGGAAGCCTTCATTAAAACAAAATTAAATTAAAAAGTAACAAAAATAAAGCCCACACCCAAACCCCAGGAATGACTACAAGAGGCAACTGACATTGCAACAGGGAAGTTATGGCTGGATATCAGGAAAGAAGTTTTCACAACGAGAGCAGTCAGACACAGCACAGTCTGCCTGGAGAGGCAATGGACTTTCTGCCCTTGGCAATGTTCAAACCTGGAGGGAACAAGGCACTGAACAACCCCATTTAACTTTGAAACTGGCCCTGTTTTGAGCAAGCCCCTCAGTGGGCCAGATGATGTCCAAAGCTCCCTTAGACCCAAGTTATTCCAATTCTAATTTCCAAAAAGGGACCATGCCATAAGACCACTCACATTCATAGCAGCAATATCATTTTCATAGGATTCCCTGATTTTCTTCATAATTTCTTCCTCAGCCTTGGCACAAGTTTCAATACTGCCTTTAACTGTAATGGTCCGTTCTGGATTATAGAGTGTCAAGTCCTGCAATCTACAGATAAAACAAAAGTGCAATTAATTAACAAGCAGCAGATATTAATCTAGGTTTATCAGTTGAGTGTGATGACATCCGAATATGTCGAGTTTGCCCTCCAGAGAGCGTAAGATCAGTTTACAACAGGGCTCAAACACAGTTCTCTGAGAATCTGGAGAAACTCTTCCCTCGCAGCAAACTCAACAGAAACCACCATACTGAGGTTCGGCATCAAATGGCGGAGATGTGCTTGGACGCAACGCACAAACAAATCCCTTTCAAAACAGAAAATACAACACACTGCTAGACCATGAGCTGCAAAGCAGTGCCAGCACTCGTCAGCTTTGCGCTCCGAACTAGCCCTGCTAACACAGGGCATAAGATAATTTGGACATCCCAGAGTAGGGGACTGCAGAAGCCTTCTTTCCCTGGGAACACCAGGGGATTCCTGAAGGAAGGAGGGGGAAAAACCCAGCCCTCAGTGACACTGCAGGAGAGCCTCCAAATCCTCACAATGGGAAAACCAAAAGCTGTGTGCAATTCAACATTTGCTGAGAAACACTAGTAACTGCTTAGAGTAAATTAAAGGGTTACAGCATTAAAATCTAGTGCTTCCTTAGAGAACAAATGCCGACCTATTATGATAAGATGGAATAAACTGACTGGGAAACCATGACATATTCATATACTGAGAAAAGGTGATTTGAGGAAGGAAGGAAAAAACCCTAAGAAATAAAAACAGCAGCAAGAGAAGTGAGGAAGCCTATGACAGACACAAAGGGGAGAGAAAGAAGCATGCAAGTTTCTTCCTCTTTGCACGGCAGAAAGTGTGGCAACCTGCACGTCTCAGTCAAGCAGCAGCAAGCATGAAATGCATCCACAAAGCAATCCTTAAGTTTCCAGTGTGCGAGCACTGAGGTACTACATCAGGAAGGAAAGTGGTGGAAATCACCCCAAATAAGAGAGGAAACAGCTTCCCAAATCAGCTGCCTTACTTTAACTTTATGGGCAAGCTTACCAAAAGCCTAAACAAAGAGATCAGGAGAAAGACTAATTAGACAAAACAGAATCAATGGGCATATATGCTTTCTTTTACGTACTAGCTACTGATTACATCAGGCAACTCCACGGAGCTATTTCAGACACAGCATGAGAAGCGAGATCTTGAGTCCAAGATTTTAAATGTACATAAACCATTAACTTGCTAAATTAAAAATTGCTCTGCAAGTGCTTACAGGCAATGTGTTATTTGTGTCATTATTAATAAAGTTAAGTTTGTTTCAAGGAATGAAGACCATTATCCCACTTACCCTGTAAATATTTTTTCCTTTAAGACATACCATTAACAGTCTGCACACTGTTTGCATGCAAAATACTTACGCCAATGCATTTAAGTGATCAGGCTGATCTTATAAAACTTTTTCTTGAAACACACTTGCCATCTGGGTGCTTTTCCCCCAATTGATCCACTTCTCTCCTTCCAACTAATTCTGTAAACATTTACCTACCTTCAAGAAGCCTTCAGTTTCTTTCACCTGATTCTGGATTTACTCTTTTTGAAGGATCTCATTCACTCTTAGCTTCCTTGCCTTCATTTGAGGTATCTTCTGTGCTACGTATGGTTTTTGTCTCCTGCATTTAATCCCATCTCTTCATACACTGTCTTCCAAACTTGCTCCTTTCCCTAGTGCCTATATGATTCTTATTCTCCTCTTCCTGGCTAAAGCCTAAGTCCAGGCTCCTCTCAAACACTTGGAAGTTTATGCAGAGCATTACTCAAAACACAAGGTTTTCTGAAGATATTACTCCAAGATAAGGCTACTATTAATGGCCAAGCTTCTCCAGAGATGTTTGGTCTAATTGATGATTCTCTCCACACACTCCCTTTGATTTGCAGAGGCAAACATTTTCCAGTAAAGGTGAAAACTTCTGCTTAATCTCAGCTAAATTTGAACAGGTCTCAGGCATCTTTGCAAACCAACAGACCAAGAGCTATTACTTTGAAGCAGAAGACTAGACAACGTATCCCAGTTTGGCTGCTAGAGGCCAACAGAGAAATGGACAGAATTACCACCAAAATATTCTTTTCAGCAATCAGTTCCTTTATTCCCCTCCCTCTTGCTCAAAAGTCTAACTTAAACCAGAAACTGAACATCACTAGTTTCACTCATTTTCACATATAGCTCAGAACTGATCCATGCTTATAATTTAAAACACACTTTCTTGCGTAGAATATACCACCTTGAAAATAGCAAACATTTAAAATATAGTCTAACACAGGTTTCACATAGCCCATGTTGTTTTTGGGCTCACTCTTGACTGACCCACTCTTCTTTTCAATGAAGACTTGCCACTTACTTAAGTTCAGTTAAATTTATTCTAACAGTTTAATGCGCAATATGGAAGAGGCCCTGAAAGGCTGTTATCACAACCTTCAAAACTCACATAATATTTTTATAAGAACTGTATATCTGAATGCACTATAGTGGCATTGCTGCCACTTCAGACATCTCACCAGAAGATTAGGCCACCAAACACTTACGGAGATATCGTGATTTTAGTATCTGTGTCCTGCTCGATTTTTTTCAGGTTTCTTCCTTCTTTGCCAATAAGTCGGCCAACAAAATTGTTATGTGCCAATATCTTCAAGGGAATTTCTTCTGTACTGTAACAAAAAGTTACACCCAGTCAGACTGCTGGAGACCAGAGTACGAATTTTTATGCATGTTATAGATAAAGTCTATTTGCCTATGGATGTCTACCACTCCCATTGACTTGCACCTGTTTAAACTAAATGCAGAATGAGTCCAAGTGCAATGCATATTTCAGCACTATCATCTAAAGCTTTATTGTAACATACCTGATAAATAAAAGCCAGACTGAAGCAGCAAAAGCTGTTGGTAAGGAAGCAACATACCTTAGACCTTCTAGGGAGAGCTCACAGCTAATGTTCTCTCCAATTAAAAGCTACTAGTTGCTCAAGAGACTTCAGGATTTGCTCCAGTTCTCCTCAACATCACAGCCAGTCAATGGCTGGAAATGCAGAGGGGTGTTGGGGCTAATTAAGCAAGTACATGGCCACTAAAAGAAAAAGTCTTGGTTCTTGCACCTAGTTAAATATGGCTAATAGCAACAGAGAAAAGATTCGCTTCATAGCACACTAAAGACTACATCTTTAAATGCAGTCAACAAGAATTCAGAATTTTGAATCCCTTCACAATGAAATGCCTTTTACTCACAATTTAGTATCTTGAGCTTCCTTTTGCATGATCTCCATAATAATTTTACAAGCTGTTGAGCAGCCTTCAGGAGTTGAGTGGATGGTAATTGGTTTCTCAGCAGCACCTGCATTCTCTTTACGATGAATATCAATTCTTGAAAGAAAGAAAAACACTAGCTGTATACATGTATTGTACAGTAATTCTTGCATATTTTCAAGTCCAATAAAAATAACCTATTTTGAACTAATAATGACTACATTTAAGCAGTTTCAGTTTGTGAAGTACAAAATTATTTAAAAGTTACATAAATATTATTTTATTTTACAAAGAATTTACCACTATCCTGTTTTTACCAGCTAAACCCCATCTTTGTGGACCCTGGGTATCCTTTTTTCATCAAACTCCCATCAAGATATTTAGAGGAGACAATGGACAACCTCTGATAAACCACTGAAGACAACATTTCAAATTTTCCCAATACTCTAGAGGTTTATCACCAGCCCCATCACTCCGCTAATAACTAATACACTAATGACGACCGTTCAGGTAGGGTACAACGAGAGCCTTCTCCCACCTCATCTTTTTTAATGACCTCAGTAGTGGAGTTTCTTAGCACTCCATTAGCAGGTGGTATAGGAGTGCTTGCATTCATCCTCAAAATCATTTTCTATACTTCTTGAGCCTAAAATTTGTCCTGCCATTCCCTCTCTTCTAGCTCTGCTCTCTATCATCCTAAAACTACCAGCCTTGATCTACAACCCAGCTTATGAAGCTCCAGAAATTTAACAAGACTAATCATGGCATGCAGCAAGACAATGCCTCGGGTATTATTTGTGTCCTCCCAATAACTGCAGGCCACATACTTTTCACTGCTGCTTTTTCCTTTCTCCCCTCTTGCCAATCACAGCTGTTTCCAAATGTTAACAGTTATCTTTGCTGCTCTTCAATAAATCCCTTTAATTTTCCAATTCTTTCTGATTTTGAAATTTCATTTTGTTTCATGATGCAGCACTTGGTGGGAAGCCCAAGGCAACCTTTGGTGCCGAGAGGAAGGAGATCACATTTTTCATCCCCCAATACAACAAAAGCACCATTCTTGAAGTCACAGATCTGTAGAGTCAGCAACCTGCAATTGTTCCTGTTCTATTCAGCCTTCTTTTAGGAGATAAGAGCTTTCCATGTGCCAAGCTTCCAGGTCTTTTATAGGCCAAGAACTAGAAGCTTTAGGTATCACCTGAAAATTGATTCCCTATAGAAAAACTACCACCGAGTCTTGTCAGGACAGCACAAATCTCTTAAATCAGTGCCATTAAACACAGCAAATACCCTCCTGGGTTACAATATGCTAATGAGAGGTTGAAAGCAGCCACATGGTAATCTTGATTTCTTTTTTTTTTTTCTTTGTTTTTTTAAGAGTACTCCCCTATCCTTATTTATAGCTCTCAGAACTGAAGCCACAGACTCTCACTACCTCACACTCCTCCCATACTGCTCCTTTCCAGGTCCTGCCTGCTATAACTGCAGAGCTGAGTACTTGGACCTGTTTACTACTGAAGGCAACATTTTGCACTCCCGTGCTCTCAGTGGTATCCTAGAAGGATTCTTTCAATACGATCCCACCCTCCCTCCACATCTGTGCTTATTTCTTCCTTGTGGGTAGGGATTTGCACTCACTGAAAACAATCTCCTTCAGCATCTCTAGACCCTAGTGCTCTAAGCTGCTTAGGTCACTCAGCAGCTTGCTTTTTGCCTCTTGTGCATTTCCTTAATCCATATTTTGGTGCAGCCTGCAACTCAATAGCAATGAACTTACTCACCAGAAATACATGGGGTGAGGTACAATGAGCAGTGAGGGGAGATATAAAAGTGTGGTTTTGTCCCTGCCAGTTGAAAACATTTATAAATCATAACAATGCTCTAAATTAAACTAAAGCTAGAACAAGCACCTAAAGACTTGGATACATCACCGCCCTGACTGCATGCATTTCACACACCAGTATATTATAGCCCTTCCAGTTTCACTTTTTGTGCCTAGAATCTTCTTAGTACATCTATAACTGAACCCTCTCTGGCATCGAGTACCACACTACTAGCTATCCAAGTATGGAAAGCAAGACCATACACACGAGCTGGAACACAACATGGAACACGGACACGTGGTCTCCAAAAATGACACTTCCATGGAAATGGAAGCAGCCTTCCAAAGGCCATTTTTGTGACAGCATTATGGGAGGAAAGACAGACATCAGATTTCTCCCCACAATCTAGATCATTTTGTTAGCAAAATTTTCTAAAGGGCTGTGGTTTAAATAAGTATTCCAGATTAAGGGGGTGAGGGGAAGGGGAGACAAAAACCCACACGCCACCACAATTGTCTTGTCGTCTGCTAGCAAGCTACGCTTGCACAGTTTACCCCAACTGGCAAAACTGTGCTTTGTTGTATTTGTAAGGCTGAGCTTCCCTCAGAAACATCAAGATGAAGGGGAAAAAAAAAAACACAAAAAAGGAAAAAATTATACAAGACAGCTGACAATCAAATACAGTTGAAGCCACGTTTACATTCCTAAGGCAAGATGTTTCCCAGTGGTGGGGGTTCATCTAGCAAAAAAGACAGCATTATTCAGTGGTCTATAAATACATTCTTACCCCATAGAAGACAAGCAGAAATTTTGCCTTTCCCTTTACACGGAAGACAAGGGCACAACATTAGAGGTTACAATGACAGTTTTGTAAAATAACCTACTTGGACTGCGTCTGCTTTGTAATATTTCTGATTGTCGCTCCTTCTTTCCCAATAATGGCTCCTACGAACTGTGTGGGAACCAGCATCCGCAGAGGAACATCCGACTGGGGCTTCTGCCTTGTGCTCGCTCCAGGTGACCCTTGCCTGGGAGGACCCCTCTGTCCAAATCCACGTCTTCCCTGGGGATGCTGCTGCGGAGGTTGCTGGGCTGCCATTTCATCAGGGATATATGCAACTTTCAAGGAATAATTTTCAAGCTGAAACCCGTTCAGTTTTTCTATTGCTCTGTGTATTTGCAGAGGAAGGGAGGAAGGAAGGGAGGAGGAAGGAAGGAAGGGAGGAGGAAGGAAGGAAGGGAGGAGGAAGGAAGGAAGG